>NW_028261390.1:32263262-32563262 GCF_051295495.1 Thamnophis sirtalis | reverse complement strand
CTCTGGCAGGCCTGCCGAGGAGGAGCCCAGACAAGGCTGGAGCAAGAGCCGGGGAGGTGAAAGGCTGGCCACTCGGGGCTTGGAAGAGGGAGTGGAATGCGGGTCCTCCACTGCCGGAAAGTCCGGGGAGGGAAATGGGGCTGGCCCGTTTCTTCCTGGGGCTGCTTGGAGAGGGAATTGGGCCTGCGGGATGAGGAGGGCAGTGTCTGTGTGTATAATTTGGAAGACGAGGGGGGATGGAGGAGATTTCCTTCTCTCCGCTGCTCTTCTCTCGTCTCCTTCTGTCGGATGGGGTTGGGAGTGGGTGGGTGGGGGCGTACGATCCCCTCTTATTTTTTAATCTATCCCTTTCCTACCTTGTGATCTCTGATCCCCCTTCCCTCCCCCATCCCCCTTCCTCTTCCTTTCCCACGCCACCCTGGGATCCAGTTAGGAGAGCCCATGTAGCTAAATTAAATCTCGGGTCCCTCTTTTTCGAAGAGGAGGGGGGCGATGGCCATGAAACTGAGGAATAATATGAATAATCTAAAGGACGAGGAGGTTAACCTGTTCCAACTGATGCCTGTTGGTGGGGATGGAAAGCAGAGACAAGGGGGGTGTTTGCTGAGGCTGGGATCCCTACAGCAGATTCCTTTCCCATCGCCAATGTTAAAAACACCGGTCTGGGAAAGCTTTAGCAGCTGCGGACTTCGGATCAGGCTTGGCTGGGTTGGTCTTATTTTGGCTGGGTTGGGGGAAAAAGAAACAGTGAATTGATCCTCGTATGAAATGAAGTTAATTCGTCGATTGGGCTCCGGATCTCAACACACAGTCAAAATCTGGTTTTTCTATATTTCCCCCTCCTTCCCTGGGATGGGGTGGAAGTTGCAGCTGTTGTGGGCAGCAGCTGTCCTGGGGCTGAGATCAGAGGTGTGTTTTCTTGGGAGGAAGCCTGGCACGGTGGGACCGGGTAGCCTAGGTAGCGAGAGGCAAAAGGGAAACTGGGTTTAAAAAGGGGGGTTAATATTGGGGTTGGCTCAACCTCCAGCCCCCGCAGAATCGGTCAAAGCCCAGCTGGGGAGATTCTCCTCCCTCCCCCGTGCCCCCTCCCCAGGTTCCCCCATTCCTCCTGAGATCTTGTAATTGCTGTAACCGAGCACTTAACAGCTGCAAATAAAAGACCCTGCTAACAATTCCCCTTTTGTTGCTGGTAAAAATCGTACACACAGACACACACATTTTGACTGCTCTTTTTGTGCATCCAGTGTGAAGTGAGCAGGAATGAAGGCTGGGACACACACACACACACACACACACACAGATTAATAACCCCCATTTTGCAGCCCGAGACTCTTAAAAACGCATCCATCCTTCCCTCTTTTCATCCATCCATCCCTCTTCATTCTTTACATTTCTCTACACATTTCTCTATTTATCGTATTAAGTCTATCTCTTTTTAAAAAATTATTATTCTGCTGGTCTTCCTGGGAAGCCTTGACACCCCCCCCCCCAAAAAAGAGGCAAGTTAGAAATTTAAATTTTTATCCAGCATGACTAAGGTGTGCTTTATCCAATTTTCTCCTCTGAGCTTCTGTGGGCAAGGGCGGTCTACCTGCCAGCATCAGGAGTCCTGGGAAAGCACCAATAGGGGAATTTACAAACTATATTCTTGTAGACTTTCTAAAGAGATTTAGCGATGATGGCATAATAAGATGTGACAAGGCTTGTGTGATGCCATATAATGAACTTGGCTGCATTGAGTCATTTAAAAAAACTTACTTTTTTTAAAGGGGGCGTTCTATTTAGGAACCGTCTCCCTGCTTCCCCTCAGCAGATTCTGCTTTAAAGCAGTGGTCCCCAACCAGTGGTCCGTGGTGGACCACTGGTGGTCTGTGAGAAAATTTTGGTGGTCCGCAGAAAAATGATTTGCATTTTTTATTTTATTATTTGTACTATTTATCTTTTTTAAAAAAAATCATATTAGTGGTCCGCAGGATTTAAAATTATGAATTTAGTGGTCCCTGAGATCCAAAAGGTTGGTGACCCCTGCTTTAAAGAACCCTCTTCTCCCCACACCCCCATCCCCCCCATACACCCTTGCCTCCAGGAGAGCTAGCTGTCCCTTTAACTACTTGGGTTCACACAACCTCTGCAAACCCTCTTTACCGTGTTTAGACCCCAAGGATAAACACTTTCCAGCTGTCGCACATGGTCCTGCTTCATGGAGTGTGCTGAATCCAGACCCCTGCCTCTCCAAGGAGTTGTGGGAACGGAGCAGCAGAGACTCGGCTATTGCTGCCATAGCCACCTCTCTGCTGCCATTTTTTTTAATCTTCCCTGGAGAGAGACCGAATCCACTCCAGGGGAAACAGAGGTGTTAGAATCCCGTTTTTCTCCCCCATGGGTGAAGACCAGAGTCTCCTGCTTTTCCCTTGGATGTCACCATGGAGATGAAATTCTTCCATCATCATCATCATCATCATCATCGTCGTCGTCATCGTCGTCGTCGTCACGGGAAAGAGGTCTTCTGCTCGTCACCTGGACAAGGCTGGGGTGGCGAGGAGAGGAATTCCTACCCTACTGGCACTTCCAAATCCCGTTCAAAAAAATGCACTGATTCCCATGGAAGGAAGTCCTGTGTGTTTTGGAATAGACAGAGGAGGGGTGTGTGCAAAGTGGATAAATTTAATTGATAAAATAAAGCTACCCCTATGTGCAGTTGCCTTGCATAGAATCCCTGAATGAGGAGGGACCTCTGAGGTCATCCAGTCTAGCCCCATCCTCAGCATAGGAAAGCATTCCCCAGCCATCAAAATCTTCATGTATTTGAACCATGAATATTTTTGCAGGCTACTTCGGTTAATTCTTGTTTTTCCAACAGCCATCCAGCGGCCTCGGGCGGGGGGGGGGGGCTTACCGGCAGTGGCAGCATGGCGAGGAGAAGACTCGGTCCCGGGGCAAGCGGCTTAGCCGTTGGAAGTTTTTTGTTTGTTTTTTTGCCCGCTTCTCTCAGGCACCACTCTCTCTGCAGCCATGCCATGCAAGCCGCCGTCAGCAATCTGGTCTGGGTGAGCCAAGGGGAGGCAGGCAGGGATCCGGTTCGGAGAGGCTGGCGATGGGGGTGGCTTTTGAAAGGGTTTTTTCCATCCTGTAAACTGTTCAGAGAGGGCTGTAAATTAAAGCACCATGAAGCGTTACCCCTGCTGCCACCGCCACCTCCTCCACTGTGCTTTTAAGGAGCCACAAGGCCGTGGGAGCCAGTAGGAAGGCGGCGGAGGGGACGGGAGTAGGAAAAAAATGGCCCCATGTTCCTCAAAAGCACAGCGGAGGAGGCAGCGGCGGCGGCAGAGGTAACACTTCATGGTTTTGCAGCCCTCTTTTTTTTTTTACAGCTCAGGTGCTCCGAGCCCCCCCCCCGGTTAATGGTGTCCCGCTTTACCCATCTTAAAATCTGGTCACTTTATAATTATTGACATCGTTGTTTGGGTTTATTTTAAAGTATCCTGGATTGCATTAATACCACAACATTTTTGCTTTAAGTATTAATTGAAAACATACTTCAAATTATTTGAAGATAAGTATCACATGCATAATTTTAAGCCTCTGAGATTTTCTTGGCAAGGTTTTTCAGTAAGAGTTTTCCACTGTCTTTTTATGGCTGGGAGAAAGTGACTAGGCCAAGGCCATCCTAGAATTCAGTGTCCTGTATTTTAGTCTTAATCCCTACACTACATAGATTCTCCTATATAAATAACACAATATAACAATAGCAATATGAATATATATAATTAAGCTTGAAAAATTGATTATAACCTTGCCTTTAAAGTAGATACAGTACATAGACACCAAACGGCAAAAAAATAAATTGCAACTCTGCATTTTTTTACAAAATAAAAACATGGAAATAATTTTATGTTAATACCTGATTTTTATGTTAAGATGTCTTGAAAACAAAATATTTGAATTGCTTCCAGAGCAATTTATTGGCAGGGATAATTAATTCAAAACTTTATGTAATTTTTATAATTCCAGTAAAATAAGACAGTTTGATCTCTTAATAATTCATTTCAGCAAAATTCATACTGCTAGGCCAAGTGGTTCTCATCTTTAATATAAAAAAAAGAATAAAGCATTTTATGAGTTATTTTTTCCCCAATTAAATTTAAATAAGACACAGATGGGACATTGTACAATATTTTAAAAATCAAAAAATCAGTTATAGCTCATAGATGATCAGTGTTTCTTTCATAAGTCCAATAATAGCTTAATAAAGGAAGGAATTACTTCCTTACTTAAATAACTAGAAAAGCTTAATTTTGGTCTATATGTCCTAAAATTAATTTTTACTAATTACTAAATTTAATACACACATACACAAATACATGGATATACACAAACTGTATACATTCTTATGCAGTTTACATAGTACTTATATGCAACTACTCAAAGCAATTTCCCTGCTATGTTTACTTGTTCTTGATAATGGTGACCACAGGTGATAAGATGAAATCCAAAACAGTAATAACTAGGTGTTGGCCAATCTTGCTTTAAGTAATAAGTATAAAGATCAATAGTAACAACTATAACTTTATTTAAAAAAAATCTATTCAGGCCGCATAGATATTTTGATGTGTTAACCATCATACTATTCTCAAGTTACCTTCCCATAATTGTGATGATTTGCATTTTGAAAAACACACATATTTTACATGAAAAAAAATCTATCAAGTGACCATAAATTAAAGAACCCAGGGTACATAATATGCTAAAACATGCAACATTTTATCAGAATAATTCTAAAGTACAGTGGTGGGATTCAGGCAGTTCACACCACTTCGGGAGAACCGGTTGTCAACTTTCTGAGCAGTTTGGTGAACTGGTTGTTGGAAGAAATTATTAGAGCAGAGAACCGGTTGTTAAATTATTTGAATCCCACCACTGGTAAAGTACATTATGTTATAATCCTGTAAAAAGATGAGGTATGGTTCATTAAGAGGGGGTAAATAATCTATATTTAAATCTGCCTGATGTCATAGGTTTATGCCTAAAGAACAGCCTTATCATACAGTATGAAAATGTTGTAGCATAAACTAAGATAATATTAAGATATTAATATCAAATTAATGTACTAATGTGTATTTTAAAAAATACACTTTCAGTAATTAAGCAGGATTATTCATATTTTTGAGGTTTACCAGAAAGGACCTGAGAGAGGAAGAAATTTAAATGTGGTCAGAATCAGTGGCAAAATCAAAACTTCTAATCAATTGTTATAAAAATTGAGCATGCATTTTCCCAGAAGGCACAAATAATATAAATCGATTTGTATCGCATGCTCTCTATTCTTTCAAACAGCTGTTTTGACTTCATTTCTCTCTCTTTTAAACACCATGGAATCCGTATATAAGGTCTATTTCAAAATTTCCACACCACTCCTGTCCAAATGCTTATCTATATTCCCACAGATACCTAGATTTTGATGTCATGTTGTTTCCATCAGCATATTTGAGAAAGTATCACATTTTCTTTTTTTCTGCCTCTGAGTTTAAAGAAAAAAAATGACATTCAACTATAATGCAAGGCAAACATTGCCTTAGAACACTTTTTGGAAGTGTTTTTAACAGCATCACTCCATTTGCAGCAGAGCAGAGTACAAAGGCAGCAAGACACTTATAAAGGAAAGCTTCTATTTTATTCAAGGCAGTAATCTGAAACTGGATTGACACAGATAAAGGCTGAGTTAGTTGGTATTCTTGTCATTCAAATCTGTTTGCTTCAAAAAAAGAAAAGAGGAAATCAAGGAAAATAGTGAAAGAAAATTTTTCAAAGAAAATTCTCTGCATGCTATCAGTGGTAACTGACTCAAGCAATCTTCATCTCATTGATGAAGTCTTAAAACTTTGTCAGAAGAAGCACTTTGAAGTTGAGAAGGGATTTCCTTTCTTTCTTTTTACTTTTTTATTTCTTTACTTAGTTTTATTTTTTCCAGAATCATTTTAGGACATCTATAGTAAAAGTAAAGGAGTCTCCTAAGAAAGACTAGTAAACTACTGTATTCTTTTTTCTTTCCATTATTTCAAGGTCTCTTTCTATGCCATTATGTTCCCATCTATCCCACCCATTCCACATTAGAGAGGGGAAAGAGATATCTTCTAGGATTTAACTAAGAGCTGAAAGCCAGAAAAGTTGAACAATGAAAGAATCTATTCAAATGGATTCCTTGACCAACCTGTCAAGAAATGATTAGCATATTACATTCAATTCTAGACAAATTCACTATAATTTCCTTCTTTTTTGAGGGGTAATTCTTTCATTATGTTTATATTAAAAATGAGGAAAAAAATCATATGACAAAATACAGATTGATAGTCAGACTTACTGTATATCATGCATTTTGTTCAGGAATAGAAAAACCATAGGAACTATTCCCCCCCCCCTTTTTTTTGGGTCACAGAAGCACTGTGAGGAAGTTGAGCTGAGATAATGTGATTAGGATACTATATTGTTTTTGAATTGGTAATGGTAAACAAAAAGTGAATGGAAATAAAAATAAAAGTTACAAAGAATTAAAGATGAAACTGGATTAAGAGAAAGGTGGAATGATTTTTTTAAGAGGTGTATATTGGATTTATAGTAATATGTTGAATGATGATCCTTGGACAATTTGCTTTTGGGTGGCATCAATTTTGGAACAGGTCAGGAGTTCATAGCCACACAATCAATGATAATTCAAATAATTTAACAACCAGTTCTCTACCCTAATGACCAGCTGGGTAGGTGGGGCTTGGTGGACATGTAACTGGGCGGGCATGCCCAACTCAGGTTGATGGGCGCTTTGCCTTGCTGTTACAATGTCATAAGGGTTAACCGGAGTGGCAGTTTCTGTAAGCAGGGAAGAAAAGATTAGGCTAGAAACAACACCAGAATGTTTCCTCCCTGCCTTCCTTACAAGATTAGCCCTGTAAAGTAGGAAAAAAAACAAAAGAGATTTCTTCCAACAACCGGTTCTCTGAACTGCTTAGAAAGTTAACAACCAGTTTTCCCGAATAGATGCGAACCGGCTGAGTCCCACCACTGCACACAATATACCTGTCCCAAATCATTGAAAGCTTAAAAGACACAGTGTGACAAGCATTAGTTCAAAATTACCATAATTTGTCATGATCATCTCATTGTTTGTTGGATTTCATTTTCTGGTCTTAAGCCCAAATAGAAATAAGCAGCAAAAGGCTTAATAAGATTAACTTATGTTTTTTATGATTTAGCTAACCCAAGATAACCAAAATAAATATGGTTTACATAACAAGATATTCATTTTTATAGTTAATTCCAAAACCTTACAGCAAAAGTTAATATTCCAAACTTAACTGGACCTTTTATACATTTATAACTTTCTTAGATCAAAATCTTATTTAGCATGCAAAGAAAATGACAGTTGCAGATGTGCCAAAAAACACTGGATAACTACTTAAAAACACAGAGCAATGCACAGTTCAACCTCCCTCCATCTTCCTTATATGAAAGCTGCAACAGTCTTTGATACCAGTGTGCAAATCCAGAAAGCAACAGAAAGCCCTTTAAATCTCTGAATCGTGCCATGAATCTTTCTAAAGTGACTTGAAGGCAACTCATCTGATTCAACATCTTCAGCTACTTAAACATATTGTGGATATTTCCCACTTTAACTATATTGGCTGTATTTTAATCTAAATAAATGGATTCACAATTTAGACTCCAATCTAAACGTCTGACTGATTATGCAACCAACCTTAATAATAATAACACCTCAATTTTCATCTGGTAGAAAGTGTAATGCTGTGCAACAAGGCTGGAAAAATGGCCTAAATTTTTTTGGAGTACACTGCTTGCCAGCAATTCCACCTACTATCACAGAAGACCACACATTTTTCACCCGAACAGGCAATTTAGAATTAACTACTAGCTTTATAGAGGTGATTGTGAACTTTGTGTGTCAAGACCTCAGATATTTATCAGAATACATTGCAGGACCAAATCATTGCCACTCTCCCAATCTTTCACATAGTTATCTTTTGTCTCTGAGCTTAAGAACTTCAGTCTTAGCAAACTTTGGAAATAAAACATATTTGGAAAGTCAAGACAAGTATTAATGAGGCCCCAAAATAAGAATCTAACTAGGTATAGTTCTTCCCTTTTCCCATCCCTTGGTGAGCTACTCTAAAAAAGCATATAAAGACAATTCATATAATACTGCCAAATATCAGTATGTAAGAACTATTTCAGAAATCTGAAGCAAAAATTAGAAATTACTTATTTATCATTCTTGCTATTGCATATAATAACACATTTTTTCTTTAAAAGTCTTCAACATTAAGTGTAAGGATGATTGAGCGAATTTAATCATCATTTTAAGCTATCAATTCACTTTAATCAAATTAGAAGAAAATGAGAACCCATTTATCATTTGTATTCCACATATTTTCTATGCCAAATCAAAACAAGTATACCAAAATGTACATATATTAAGAAAAAATGCCTCTCAAATGAATATATTATGCTAAATTGGTACATAACACACACTTCAGAGGTGGATTGCTTCCAATTTGGCCTGGATTGGGTGAACCACCGCCCACTCATCTGGATACTTATACTCATGCACAGAAGTATTGCGCGCACACTGGAAAATACCCGAACTGCTAGCAAAAATATTAGCAACCTACACTGACACATTTATCTATTAAAATATTCTTCCTTTTTAAATTTGAAATTTGAAGGATCATATATTTATTTCATACCATTAATAAATTAATGCTTGAATTAATTTCAAAATTAAACTGGATGAGATTTAGGTTCTCTTACCATATAATAGATTCCTACTTAAAAGTAATTTCTGCACTATGTTTTTCTCTGCTAAGGCTAGGAAAAGTTCAACTCCATAGTTCCATCTTTACTTTCTTTTGAAGAATTCAAAAGAAATATTGCTTCTCTTCTGCAAGGTCTCATTCTATAGGCAGACTATTTACTGTTTACACAAGATAGAAAAATATGATACATATTCTTGATTAGATTAAAATATATATTTTAAAAATAGTATCATGAATAAAGCTGGTGGGGGTTCTGATGCTCAGGGAAAGGTCATGTTTGTCTTTCAATGGTTTGAATAAAGCAATTTATTTTGCAGTGATGTATGTATGTATGGAAAATCCATTAAAGTTATATATTCTGCTTTAAAAGGTTTAAAATAATTCTTCTAATTATTAACTTGACTTTGTGCATAAGATGTTCTCAGTGTGATTGACAATATATGAAAACCATTACTGACAGGTTTTTTTTTTTTTAAGGTATGGAAATTCAGTTTAAAAGGCTGTTAAATCATGAATTTTCTCTGGTAATCTATTTAAACCCAATATTTCATGGACAGATAGTTTTCCACCTGTGATCATTCATTCAGCAACCATTCAAAGTTATGACATTATTGAAAGAATTGTGGTTATAACTGGTTAACAGAGTTCCTGCTGTACTATCACTGCCATAGTCATGTGATTGTGATCTAGGCACTTGGCAACTGGTTTCCACTTACTTCTGATTACAGACCCCATTATCATGTGATAACCATTTGCAATATCTTCTGCTGGTTTCCCCAGAAAGTCAATGGGAAACCTGTCTGGGAAGGTCACTGGGATAAGCCTCTACCAACTGTGCAAACTTGTCTGGGTTTTCTGCACTTGTGTCATGCTGGCTGCCTGTGCACCCCTAAGGATCCTCCTCAACTTGTGCCAAACTCTTGTGCACCCTCACATAACCTCACTGTACCATCCGCTTTTACTCCACTGCCCCCCCTCCAGCAGCTGCCACTTACCTGTTTGTCATCCTGAGACTTGCAACTTCCTTCTGGCTTCTCCATTGATTTTGATTATTGGGAATACATCATGAAGTCTTCTTGCCTGACAACTGTGGGATTCAGTTAACAGGAAAGCAGGACTGCAAGGATTGCTGTCACAGGCAATACAGTCACATATTACAACCTCATTGCTTAGGGATGGAAAATCCAGTTTCAGTTGCTATCATTAATTGAGAACTATCTGTACCAAGAAAAGTCAGACAACAGAAAACTTTGCTATATAGCAGTGTTGGCAAACTTTTTCAGCAACAAGTGCTGAAAGCGGGAGTGCATGCACGCATGCATGTGTGTGCCAGAAGCTGAAAGAGCAGCTACCCAGTGCGCCCTGGGAAGATGACCTTCTGGTTTCTGGCAAGCGCATACGCACTGGGAGGCTGCTCTTATGGTTTCCGGCACCTGCATCCTCATTGGCCAGCTGGTCTTCGCACATGCATGCATGCCAGAAACCAGAAGAACAGCCATCTGGTGCACATGTGCATGCTGGGAAGATGACCTTCTGGTTTCCGGAGTGTGCATGCACACAGGGTGGCTGTTCTTCTGGTTTCTGGTGCACATGCAAAGAGTATCTGGCTGGCGCGCATGCACACACCAAAAACCAGAATATCATCTTCTCAGATCATGCATACTTATTACCAGGTGGCTGCTCATCTGGTTTCCGGCACTCCAACGTGTGTGAAGACCAGCTTGTTGTTGTGCCAGAACCTGGAAGAACAACAGGCAACAGCTCTCGTGTCCGGACAGATAGCTTTATGTGCCATTTCTGGTACATGTGCCATAGGTTCGCCATCATAGCTATATAATCATTTAGCTTATTAGTTTCAAGGTGTTACTTTGCTCCTTAGTTTATCTTATTCAGCTTTTTAGTGTGCTGCTGCTGCCTATATTGCATAGATCATTTTGAATTACTGATATATTGGGATTTAAAAATATTGTTAATCATTTGTTGATATATTCTTAGTTGTAATTATTGTATAATATATATTATGGGTTTATTTGCTTAGTTATAACTTCTATTTAGTTTATAAATGCCTGCCTACATGTCTTATTTCAGAATATAAGAACTTGTTAGTGATCTTTTATAAAGACAGTATGACTTAAATGGCAATTTACCTTTATTCTTATTTTTTTTAATCTACCTTTAAAACTTCAAAATGGACTTCCCAAAAAACTAAAAATACAAGAAAATGATATATTAATAAAATCTATAAGATATTTCTATTAGAAATTTAAATGTCAAAATCATAGTGGATTCAAGTGTATTTGCTATTATTTCAAAACCCAAGTGGAATTAATAACTAAGCTTTAGCAGAAGGAAATTCCACAATTTGAGTACTTTTCAACATCTGGTCAGAGTTATCTCTGAGGATATAATGGAATCTTGGACAGAATATAATTTATTAAATGTAATGCTTATGTATATTTGTCATGGATGATAAATATGCCAATTATGTTTATTATATTTTTCATGAGATATGGACACAGAAAGAGGTGGGACTAAAATGTAGGGTTCTGTATGAAAATGTTTGATCCTGTTTGAATAGTCTTCCATAGACTATGAGTGGTATCCATGGTCACTTAAAACTAGTTCCATATTCCTCAAGAAAAAGTCTCAAGAATCATTCAGTGTTTTACTTATCAAAAGCAATAATTAGTCAATATCGGCTACTTACTTACTTGTTTTCCCTCTAGAGTCAGAAAAATAGGTGGGAGATGTGACAGTCCTTGTTCATTGTTATTGGCTCACAAAATATCAGAAAAATAAGCAAGAATAGATAAAAGGAACCAAAAAATGTGGAAGCTTTAAGCAAAATAACAAAACACTCGCTTTTCTTATCCTGAGGCACCAGATAGAACACAGAGGCCAAAGAGTTAATCCTAACCCTGTTTTCAGTGAGACATTAACTTTGTCTCTATTGAAATTCTATTCATTGCCATGGCATGGCTTGTTAATATTTTTCCCCAGAACATTACATTACAACTGTTTAGCTACAAAACAAGGGCAAGGGCTTTTAAATTGCTTTAGTATTATTCATTAACATTACCAAAGCAGAAGAAAACAAACTACAACCATCTATTGTTACTATTTTGTTAGGCACTGGCAAAATATTTATTTTTAAATAAATACAATAGTAGATCATCAGCAAGCAGTTGATGGCCAAGGTAAAAACCAGCAACCAGAATGTCAACAAGGCAAGCCAACTAAATCAAGGAAAGGGAAGTTTTCTCTCTCTGTTTCACAATGTGTTTTTCTTTCCCTCTAGCCAGCCACTAGAAGCACAACATTAAAAAAAACAAAGTTAAAAAACAAAAACACCACAGTGAAAATAATCTGGCATGGGTTGTGAGCCTCAAAGGCAGACAGCTGTATATGTTCTCACCAGCTCTAGCAGCAGGTTCTTTATGATACTCTTGGTACTCTCTCAATCACTCACCAAAAGCAGGGTCAAATCTAGAATGACTCCTTAGAGACTCATGTGCTTTGCTATACCTTCTGTTCCCAGCATTCCAACTACAGATCACACCACTCTTCCTTAGCCAATAGTGGCTGCCAAATCAAACAAAGTATTGTTTCTCTTATTGTTTCAGTCCAGTGACAAAATTCAAGACAGTATTCCTTACTTCTTCAAAAGCATCTGTGAGGATTGGGGGTCAGAAAGGCAAATAACAAAAAGTACAGGTGAAACTCAAAAAATTAGAATATTGTGCAAAAGTTCATTTATTTCAGTAATGCAACTTAAAACGTGAAACTAATATATGAGATAAGACATGCAAAGCAAGATAGTTCAAGCCATGATTTGTCATAATTGTGATGATTATGGCGTACAGCTCATGAAAACTCCAAATCCACCATCTCAGAAAATTAGAATATTACATGCAATCAATAAAACAAGGATTGTACATAGAACAATATCGGACCTCTGAAAATTATAAGCATGCATACTTGGTTTGGGCCCCTTTTGCAGCAATTACTGCCTCAATGCAGCATGGCATGAAAGCTATCAGCCTGTGGCACTGCTGAGGTGTTATGGAAGACCAGGATGCTTCAATAGTGGCCTTCAGCTCTTCTGCATTGTTCGGTCTCATGTCTCTCATCTTTCTCTTGACAATGCCCCATAGATTCTCTATGGGGTTCATGTCAGGCGAGTTTGCTAGCCAATCAAGCACAGTAATCCCACAGTCATTGAACCAGGTTTTGGTGCTTTTGACAGTGTGGGCAGCTGGAAAATGAAGTCAACATCCCCATAAATCTCGTCTGCAGAAGGAAACATGAAGTGCTCCAAAATCCCCTGGTAGACGGCTGCGTTGACCCTGGTCTTAATGAAACACAGTGGTCCAAAGTCCTGTTGCTCAGTGGTCCAAAGTCCTCTTTTCTGATGAGAGCAACTTTTGCCAAAAGCACCAAAACCTGGTTCAATGACCATGGGATTACTGTGCTTGATTGGCCTCTTCATTTTTCCTCCATACTCTGGGTCTTTGGTTTCCAAATGAGATGCAAATGAGATTCCAAATGAGATGGAAATGAGATTCCTCTCCCATGGTCATAAGGGTTTACAATTAGGTGTTTATGCAAGTCTCCATAGAAAATTTGGGGACACATAAATATTGTATCAATGTATTGTTCTGCATACAGAAAACAGTGGATTAACAATAACTCCATATCATATTCAAGTGGCACAGCTCAAACAGAAATAGCAAGCTAATATATAAATAGTGCTGATATTTCATTCTACATGAATTTGTGTAGGTACTTTTGGTTTGAAGACAAAACAAAATTTGCAGGCAAGATGACCTAAATCATAGTTATTTGAAGAATAATAAAACCTCATAGTTACAACAAAGGAGCAACACTTTTTATAATTAGATCTCCTACTAAAATAATTGCATTGTTTCTGAAAAAATTCTTGAGTAATAGTAGTAATGAAAAGCTCTAATGTTCATATTACCACCATTTAAGATACATCACATGGAAAGCTCTAGCTAATTTATATGTGAAATAGTGTCCTAAGTATATACATTTAAGGCATTTATTTGTATTACTGTTGTCAAGGTAATAAAAAATACCATCTTAATTTTTAAAACATTAAATAAGTAAGTAAATTTAGTTTTGAGAATAAGTAGCTTTGTGCTCCTTATGATGTTCTAGTTTTTAAAATTTTTATCTAGATCTTCCCTAAACTTTTTCCCATAATAAATGCTTATTTACAGATGAAATATGTAGAAATTAAATTGATTATATTATTGTTAAAAATGATGCTATAATTGAGGAGCTAAATGAAAACATCAAAGATGTGATCACTGCTATGGAGCAGATCACAAATTGCTCACATGGAGAAGTAGGAAGGGGAAGGTTCAATTTCCATGATATGATCTTAAATATATAACCATCGTTTCAAGAAGAACATTGGAAATTAAATTCTGAATCTCAGTGATATTAGAACTAAAGAAATTGTGGAATGATCTTAAATAATTTATTAAGGATGAATGCAAAAAGAAAATGCCAAAAATCAAGAAAGGAATCTAACCTTTCTGATACCTATTTAAGAGAGCTGTTAGAAGAGAAAAGAAGTAGGAATATACCAATATCTCAAAAGACACTGAAGATAGAAACAAATAGGAAATAAGAAAAGCTTTTTAAAAAACTAGATGGTTCCAATATCAAATGTGTATGCTAAATAATGCCAGTGGACAGACAGTAAGATAGTCAAAGGATGAAATGAGGCTATATATTGCACTATTTTAAAGTACAACTGCTGTCATTCAATATATTCCCTACTTGAAGGAATGTCTAGTACTAGAAGACAAAGTTAGCTTTGGTCATTACCAAGTCAGAAGCTGCAGAAATTGATGGAATATTCACTGAAATATGGAAAGCAAGAGATAAACAATCAGCAAAGGTTCTAACCAAGCAATGCCAACAAATCTGGAGAATGACATGATAGCCAATAGATCAAAGGAAATCAATCTACACTTTGATATCAAAAAAGGGAGTCTTAACTGATGATCTATATGATATCATACAATATTCTTAATTTCTGCAAGCCCCTTATTTTCCCCTTATCCCCCAAGGTCATCCAGACATTCCATTACATTTTTACATCTAGGAAAATAAAATTTAGGATCATCCAATGCATATTAGAGCCCTCCATGGAACATCTGTGCCAGATGTTCACTCTGGCTCTAGAAAAGCACAAGGATCTGGAGACATTATTGCTGATGCATACTGGATAAAATAAAGTGTCAAAGAATTCCAAAGTGAAGTCAGTACGTGCTTCATCAATTATAGAAGGATTTTGTGAATACATATTAAGGGAAACTGAGTTGGAAGGATAACATGATTTTAAAACTGGAAGAACAAGCATCTATAACCTGTGCTACACTGATGATACTACCCTGATAACTGAAAATTCAATGGATCTGCAAGCTCTAGTAGTAAAAGTTAAGGAGCTCAAAATGAGACTGAAATTAAATATAAAGACTAAACTAATGACAACCTTCCTTAGAATTTGTAATGAAAGTGGATAGTCCCTACCTCTTAGGATTAACCATTAACAGTAAAAGAACAAGCAGTCAAGAAATATGCTTCAGACTAGTGCTTTGGTAGAGCAACTATGAAGGCCTTGGAAAAAAAATATTTAAGTGCCAGATTTCCAGAAGAAGAAATGGTGGACTAAAAATGGCTCTGAAAATCAGAAATGACAATCACAGAGAAGAATGATGAGCCAATGACTTGCTCTAATCAGCATCTTTACAAGTATACCAAGTTTCCATAGTTCCTTTCTAATCAGATTCAGAAAGTGCTTATCAAAACTTTTATCTATTTGAAATCTTTGCTCTAGAAACCTATGTCCAAAGCTAAATTATCCTACTTTGGACACACTGGGCATAGGCAACTTCTGTCTGTAGAAGTTTCTAATGGTAGGAAAGGTGAAGGAAACAGAAGAGGTGGATATAATCAATTAAAGTGGTCATGAATGCACTCTTAGAAGAGCTGAAAGACCAGAGAAGCATAGAGCTAGAAACTGTACCTTTGTGATCATTATATGTCAACAGCAATTTCACGACATATATGGTAATTATCATGATTGAGAAACAGGTCCATTTTATTCAATTTCTTCTTTTATTTCTTAGGTAATGCTTTCATTGGGAGCAATATACTTCTTCTCTGAGCAAAAAAGCAATGTCACTTTCTTCAATGAGCTGCACTTGCATCTGGGAAATACTTCTGCACATAAGCTGAATATCTAGCAAATGAACCCTTTTAATATGCTGAATATTTAAAGCAGCAGCTTCATTTACTTTTAGAAGTGAGGAAGCCATGTGGCTTTGCAAAACAGCTTCAAGGAAATGCTTTACTTGATCTTTGATTAAAGTGAAACATTCCCTTTACAGAGCCTTAGGATCTATTATGTATGAGACCAACTGCAAGTTTGAAAAGTTTGAAAAAAAATAGAGAACAGGAAATATTTAAATGTTTATCATTTCAACTCAGAACAACTATACACATCTATTTGGGACTTGGTTTTATAATCACAATATAAATATTGAAAATAGTAAGGACTCATGTGTGGCCCCTGTTTTGCTTTTATTGAATGGTTTATACATGGTTTTATAATCATAATATAAATATTGAAAATAGTAAGGACTCATGTGTGGCCCCTGTTTTGCTTTTATTGAATGGTTTACAATGCATCAATGATTTTGACTTGAAGTAATTGGTTTACCTTTGATTTTGAGAGAGTAGTCACTGTAGTTGATAGTTACATACTAGGATTGAAAGGATAATGCTTAGATAAGAGATGGAATATGCGATGAAGACAGTGGTGAGTTGCAGGCGGTATGCCCCGGTACGGGCATACCGTTGCCTGCCAGGAGCACTGGGTACTGTTCCAGTACGGTGCTCCTGAGGGCCCACCCACTCGCCTGCCCTCCTTACCTGTATTTGAGCTCTTCAGCGCTTCCCGGCATGTGCGCGGAGCATACTGTGCCTGTGCATACTGACGCTCTGCTGAGCAGCTGGAGCATCGCAGAGGCATCATGGATAAGGTGACCAGACGTCCCGCATCTGGCAGGACAGGCACGCCTTTCCATAATTTTTCCCACGTCCCGGGCCATTCTCAAAAAAACCCGCTTTATTTTGGTGCTCGCAGTTCGCTCACTCCCCCACCCATCAGCTGCTTGATCGCTCGCTCATTCCGTTCTACACTAAAAATCTAAGCCAGCCCAGCCTGTCGCTCACTGATTGGCCTGGACTCCAGCCAATCAGTGAGCTGGCTGGGATGGAAAACTTTAAGCACACGGCGTGCTTAAAGTTTTCCATCCCAGCCAGCTCACTGATTGGCTGGAGTCCACTTAGCTTAGCACGAGTCTCCATTTCATTTCGTCTTTTGCTTGCTGCTTAACTGGTGAGTAACAGTACTGGTGGGAATCGGGAGGCACTGAGGGGAGGAGACGGCCCTCCTCTCCTTCTCCCCCTTTGCGGAGTTTCCCTGTGTCTCCCAGGTCGTGCCCGTCCCCTCTCAAAAGGATTCGGCTCGGCCACCGCTTCCTCCTCTTCTTCCTCCACCTCCTCCACCCCGTCCATGGTGGCAGTCACAGGATGGATGAGGCGGTGGCGAGAGAGAGAGAGAGAGCAAGCGAGCGAGAGATAGAGGGTTCCGTCCCATGAGGAGATGCCCACTGAGCTGCGGGTCCCCCCCACTGCCGCCACCTTCTTTCCCTCCGCCTCTTCCAGAACCCGAGACCGCCTTTGCGAGTCTGCGAGGCGTGGTCGCTTCCCACCACAGCACAGGTGCTGCCATCAGTGGCAGAAGCTCCGGGCTGTTGCTCCGAGTGGAAGTTCTCTGTGTGAGGTGAAACAGCCGCCGCCGCCCCCTCCCCTTCCCTGTGTGCGAGAAAGCCTTTCTCGCACACAGAAAAAGGAGTGGGGGACCCGCAAGGCCAGAGGAGCACCCTCTCCACCTCCACCTCCCATTCCTGAGCCTCCCATCTGCTTCGTGCTCGGGCAGAAGCCGCGGAAGGTGGCTCTTGGCAGGGTGCGGTGCTGCTCTGGCCAGGAGAGAGGCAGGAGGCCACAAGAAGGGAGGGAGGAGCAGCAGCAGCAGCAGCCGCCGGGAAGAGCAGGCTGGACGGCCGCCTTCCCACCACGCGCATCGCCCCGCTGGCATCGGCGACTGCTCCAGACCTTCTCCAGCCGCGCGTCCAGTCCGGCCGCTAGGTGACCTCCCTGCAGCCTCCTCACCCGGCCAGGGGGAAGGTTTGGGTTGAGGGGTCCTCCGCTTCCCCCATCCCAGCAGTGGAGCGCGGGCGCCTGGTTGCAAATGCATCTCCCTCGCCTGTGCTTGAGACCCGCAGCCGAGGCAGCGCCGACGTCGGAGGAGGGGAGGGAGCCAGCTGAGGAAAAAAGACCCCCACCCTCTTCCACTTCGGGGGGGTCTCCCCACATCATCGAAGCAGCGGGGCAGGGAGAGATCGGATCCAGCCCCCTCCCCTGCCTGGGCTCCGTTGGGGCTCCTTGCAAGCGGGCGGGAGGCCTGGAGGAAGGCGAGCAAGAGGAGGTGCCCAGGTTGCTGCGCCCGTCATCGCCCCACGCCCGTCTCAGTGCTCGCCAAGTGCCGATTGGGTGGGGGGACGCCGGGCAAGGGAAGGCAGGGTTGGAGGAGCCGTCACTAGCTCCGCTGGTGCCAACCCGGCCCTCCCCACTTCAGAGAGAGAGAGGGACACCCGCTGCCCAGTGCCCACCCCGGCGGAGAAGGCACGTGGGGCTTTGGGCTGGCAGGCACCGTGCAACAAAACCTCCCCCCTCCCCCGTCAGGTGGCAGGTGGGGGGGTACAGGCACACCTATCTTGCCAGCCCTGGCATGGGCCAGTGGGGTTCTCTGTGTGTGCTATTGTGGGTCTAAGGTAGCAACCACACCAGCCTCCAACTTGCAGGCTTGCCAGTCCAAGCTGAGTCCCAGCTGTGTTGCTGATTGCGGGTCAGTTTTGCCAAGGTGGTTGTGAGAACGGCATTCATAGGGAAAGCTGGCTTTACCTGTTACAGCAGTGATGGGGAAATCTTTTGGGCTCAAACATTCGGAAAATGTTTAATTTCACTCTCCTGGTATGTGTGTGTGTGTGTGTGTGTGTGTGTGTGTGTGTGTGTGTGTTGCATACATACAGACATCCTTGACCAAAGAGAAACATTTCTTTTTCAAATTCATTCATTAAAAAAGAATACACTTCAATCATACGTGGTGTTAAGTGTTGCACAAAGAAACAACACAGGAAAGGAAAGAAGGGAGAGAGGGAGGAAAGGGGAAGACAGGGAAAGAGCAGAAAGACAGAGAAGGTGAAGGTAGATAGGCAGAAGGAAGGAAGAAGGAAGAAATAGGAAGGAGGGAAGGTGAAAGGATGGAAGGAGGAAGGAACAGAAGCGAAGAGGAAGAGAGAAATGGAAAGAGCAGAAAGACAGAGAAGGTAGATAGGCAAAAGAAATGAAGCTGAAAGAATGGAAGGAGGAAGGAAGAGAAAAGGAGGAAGGGAGAGAGTGAGGAAAGAAGAGAGGATGGAAGGAGAAAGGAAGGAAGAGAGGGAAAGAGCAGAAGACGGATAAGGTGAAGGTAGATAAGCAAGAGGAATGAAGGAAGAAGTGAGGTGTCTCGAGGAGGGGAAAAACATTTAGTGACCAAAGTTACAATGGCATTGAAAAAAGTGACTGATGACCATTTTTCACACTTAGCGACCGTTGCAGCATCCTCATGGTCACGTGATCAAAATTTTGTTTGCCAACAGATTCGTATTTATGCTGGTTTCAGTGTCCTGGGGTGACCTTTTGACAAAATATAAAATTTTTAATCAAGCCCCCCCCCCCCCCCCGTCAATGGTGTCCCTCTTTACCAATCTGAAAATCTGGTCACCTTAATCATGGAGCATCACAGGAGGTAAGGACGCATGTGCTTGCTCATGTGGTGGATGCCAGGCCCTGTTGCACCATTGCAACGGGATCTGGAACCCGCCACTGGATGAAGAAGAAATTGGTTGTAAAGTAAGAGGGCATTAAGTGTTATACAAATGTTTATACTTGGAATGAAGATTGAAAGTCACTCCTTAAATGTTTTTTTCTCTCTCTCTTTACTACAATATATTCTCTTTGCATTCTTTTTTTCCATGTTCATTTTTTCTTCTGTTTTGCTTCTTTCTTTCTTTCTTTCTTTCTTTCTTTTTTTCTTTCTTTCTTTCTTTCTTTCTTTCTTTCTTTCTTTCTTTCTTTCTTTCTTTCTTTCTTTCTTTGTAATTTATCCTTAATAAAAATATTTTAATTACAATGGTTGCTTAGTACCTGTTCAAAATTACAAATTTGATAACATGAATATGAAAATGGTAAGACAGAATCTGATATGAAATTGTGTACAATTAGGAAATTGTGTTATTGCTAAGATATATGAACTTTTACTGAAAATTTAAAATGAGGATGAACAAGTTCAATATTGTATGATAAAATAGGCAAACATGTTTGGATATAATATACTTTTGGATCAATGGGTTAATATGTGGGAGAATCTGGGTCCTCATCTTACCGACCTCATAAGGATGGAAGGCTGAGTCAATCTTGAGCTGGTCAGGATAGAACTGCTGGCAGTCTACTGCAATCTTGCATTCTAACCATTGCATCACCTTGGCTCATAATTGCATGCATGAACATGATCAGAACATATTCTGAAATTAGAATGAGAAAATTATGCTCAGGGAGAGGGAAAAAAAACTGTAACTTTATATAATATTTGTTTTTCACTTTAAATTCTTTAAATATATGAAGATACTTATGTCTGAAAATGGCAGTTTCCTAGCCAAGGTCAGCTTTGTTTTTGTCATTGTATTTGCTTCTATTTTAAAAAAATAGTCCTATGAGAGCTGCAGAGTCATGGTTAGTGACATTTTAAAATGGGGAAAGAAAAGTATGTTGAAGTTTTAGATATTTCTCAGAGCTTTTAAAAGACCGTTGAAAAGAGGTATATTTCACATCTATGTATAAAATATACAAAGACACAGACAGAGAAATACACAAAGACACATTCACATGACACACGCACAGCACTTGTATAATAAGGAAGTTTAACTTACCAAATTTCCCCAGTGATTATCATGTAGTTGATGTGTGATTATTTAATGTGACTCGCATGATAATATTTGTAAACATTTAAAACAAGTGCATTATTTTAATGAATACTCTTGTGTATGTTCATTCCAGTTTATCTGCTCTCTGTGAATATGGCAACTCTTATGACTTTTCAGATGAATGTAGACATCCTTTTTCATATACATATATGTATGTTAGAAATATATAGAGCCTTATTTGAACAACAGCCTACCCCTTTGTATAATTCATTCTCAGGAATATAGCCTTTATATTGGTTAAGTTGGTTGCTGGTGTAGAGTTTCTTTTCCACTCTCCCAATGTGCACTAACTATCTGCTTTTTCAGTGCTCTATAAATAGTGCTCTATCTTTCAGCAATACCCGCAGTATATAATCTGAAATGTCTGTAAATTTCTGAATGAAAATCTGTGTATCAGAAATATTTTTTAGTGATAGTCAACCATTTTTCAGGTTGGGAATTATGATCATTTTGGAGAGTACTCAGTGCTGGCTGGGCAAGCTAGTCAAGATTTTTTTCAAAAGTTGCAGATATTCCTGAGTTTTGTTTTTTAAATTTAATAAATGAAATAGAAATTCTTATAACAATCACTAAAATTTAGCCCAGCATTTGCCTTTCAAAAGTTATATAAATACAAATTTTAAAAACTTACAAAGTTAAATTTTATAATGCAAACCATAGAAAAACGTCCAAGGGACTATCATGTTCTTCATATTATAGGAGAAAATAACAGCTATATAAAATATTGTATATTTATATTAAATATAAAGAACATTAAACTAATGGCAACAGATATAGTCTAATAGCAAGCCTTAGATTTGACAATGATGTTATGGAACTGGTTGATAGCTTTGAATCAACTTCAAAGGAATCAACAGTCAAAAACCTATGGAAATTCTCAGTCATCCATGTCATGGTTATCCCAAAGATGCTTTTTTCAAGAGGCCACTGGACTTTCTGGTTTTCTTTGAAGATGTTTCGCTTCTCATCCAAGAAACTTCTTCAGATTTGACTGGATGGTGGGGAATGGAAGCATTCTATATATTTCTAACATATAACTGCAAGGAGTAGAAATTCTTCCATTCCCTGCCATTCAGTCAGAGCTGAAAAAGCTTCTTGGATGAGAAGCAAAACATCTTTTAAAAAAAGACCAGAAAGTCCAGTTGCCTCTTGAAAAAAGCACCTTTGGGACAGCGGTCCAAATGTTTACCACATACTAGTTCTTGGTAGAGTAGCAATGAAGATCTTGTAAACATATTCAGATACAGTATTTGAATAATTCATGCAATGGTTTTCTTTCTGATACTGGTATTGGAGAAATATTTTTAAGAATTCTACGGACCACCACCAACATAAAATGGAACATCAAATGAATCAACCCAGAATTTTCACTAAAGGCATCAATAAATAGGGTTATATTATGATACTTTGTAGAGAGCCAACTCTCTGGACAAATCTATAAATAAGTAAATAAATTTCATACATTTTATGACTGGTGTGTGTGTGTGTGTGTGTGTGTGTGTGTGTATGTACACTGTCTCTGTATGCAGAAGAGGCAGCAAGATCATATGAGCTGATGGGGTCTGGCAGAAACTACAGCTTGCTGGCCCCTTAGTCATGCACTCTGGGGCTACACAGCCAGTTAATCACAGGTGAGTTGATTACCTGTCCAAGCATCAGACAGCGGCAGAGGTGCAGGGGGAGGAGGCATACAATCCAGATGTGCCATGTGGGCTGATGGAAAGCTGAGAGTCAGTGGGCCAGAGCAGGTGGGCAGGCACGTGAGGCTCATCTTTGTGTGGTGGCACTGGCAGCAGATGGCACAGGCACAGGGGGAAGGCAGGCAATCCCGATGCCCCACACAGGCCATGGGAAAGCCAAGAGATGCAAATATGAGCCTCCCATGGCAGGCTGCCCACAGCATGCCACAATCTTTTGGCTTGCCTGCAGCTAGCGTGGTGCATCATGATTGCCTTTGTGCCAATGCACAAAGATGAGCCTCCCACAGCCGGCTGGCTATGTGCACCCCTGGCTGATAATGACCTTAACTGGTCTTATTTTGGGAGTAGGTCTTATATTAGGAGCATTCTAAAAATTTAGGCTAGGGCTTATTTTCTGATCAGGTCTTATTTTGGGGGGAACATGGTGTATGTATATCAAGGTGTAGCCATATAACCAGGCATCAACAAGTAATTACATGTGATGTGCTTAAATAAGAGAAAATTCTTACAAAAAAAATCACCAGATCATAATATCCCTTCTATAGTATTTAACTCTTTCTGAATGTTGAGACTCCTAATTCCCATTACAAATTCTTGACTAGGAGGATAGGAAAATGTGCTGCGTTGGACAACAAGTATAAGAAGGTGACAACCTGCTACAAAAGGGAAATGGAATACATAATATATTATCATGTCACCATCATCTGTGCATCATTAGGGAATGCATAATAAGATAGTTTAATTAAATTATTTAAAAAGAATGGGATGTGATTAAGACAGTGATGGCCTTAATTTGGTATTGACACATGTACTATTAGATAAATGGACCAATTTTAATGATATTTTAATACAGGTAGTCCTCGACTTGCAACAGTTCATTTAATGACTGTTCAAAGTTACAACAACACTGACTTATGTAGCCGCCGCATGATCATGTGATCAAAATTCAAATGCTTGTCAACTGGTTCATACTTATGCCTGCTGCTGAGGTCATGTGATTATCTTTTGCAAGTTTTTGACAAGCAAAATCAAAGGTGAAGCTAAATTCACTTAACTGTTTTACTAATGTATCAACTGCAGTGATTCACTTAACCACTGTGGCAAGAAAAGTTGTAACTGACTTAACAAATATCTCACTTAACAAAATAGATTAGGGGCTCACTTGTAGCCATAAGTCAAGATCTACCTGTATACTGCTATTTGTTTTGAACCTGGTGATATAGAAGATAATTTAAAGCATTTTAAAGCATTTTTTGTTTAATTTAGTTCTGATTTGTTCTGTTTTTAGGGAATATTTTGGAAAACCTGAAAAAAACATATTATTCTCTTTTGAAACTTATTCTATGAAACTTATTCTATCTTGCTCTTCTTTGCAGTGTCATTTTCTGATCTAGGCAATGACTGTAGAATTTGATATTGTTCCCTGCTTCCAATTTTCTCCTCCTCCTTTTATTCTTTCATAATCCTTTGCAGTGACCAGGAAAACTACCAGTCAGTTGGAAATTTTTTGTCATTCATGTCAAGTGAAATTTTTCTGACCCAGGGCTGAAACCTGTACAGAATTAAATAGGGCATAAGAAATCAATGAAGGCAATTGCACTTTAGAGTTATATTAGCTGTTAAAGACAGTTATTGTTCACAATTAGTGTAACCACAATTAGGATGTTAGCTACCAAAACAAAAGAAAGACTGTTAATCATGCATGGAAATCACAATGTGTGATAATATGTGGAGAAGACTTTGGAAGATTGGGCAAAGAGACGTTGCCTAGGGAATAGTCTGAGAAGAGATGTCATAGCCCAAAGCTGACTAGGGGTGGTACAAGAGGTTCAGAAAACGTTTTGTTCTAATATTTTGGGCTATAAAGCAAATGAGGGGAAAACTTTCAAGATGTTGTCAATGTAGCTTTACAACGTAATAGAATTAACCCATTTGGCTGTGTGTTCCTATTTGATCTATCTGGTAAGGCTGACATCATTCTTGTAAGTCTGTAAATACAATTCTGTCTCAATTTCCTTTACAACCTGGGAAACCAGGAAGGCTCCTTTCCAGTGGTGGGTTGCAGGCAGTACTCCCTGGTACAGGTGTACTGGTGCCTGCCCAGAGCACCGAGTACTGTTCTGGTACAGTGCTCTGGAGGGCCCACCCGCCCGCCCGAGCTCTTTACCTCTATTTGAGCTCTTCAGTGTCTGCGCACCACTCTGCTGAGCAGCTGGAACATCGCGGATGCTCCTGGAGACATCGCAAGAGGTAAGGACGCGTGCACACACTGAGCGTGTTCATGTGGTGGATGCCGGGCCCCGTTGCACTATACAGGTTGCAACGGGATCTGGAACCCACCACTGCTCCCTTCTCAGCCTCTTCTTCCATCCACTATCCACCTGTGGGCTATGCTGTCTCTTATCTGATCATTCCTTTTAGCCTTTAATAAATTAAACCAATATTCTTTTTTTTTGTGCCCTCTGAATCAATGCGATTAAGCTCTTCAGTTCTGTTTCTCTTTAATTCCATTGGAAAAATTATAGTCAAGTAATCTAGTTTGTGTATTCTATATACTGTATATCCAGAGAAATACCATGCTTTCCCCATATGGCATCAGAATATACACAACTCCCACATCTCATATCTGTCAGAACTACTCTCCTGTCACAACAACAGCAGCATTTGGAGGATTATGTCAGCAGCATAACATGAGACTCAGTTGCATCACTGAACTGGAAGGTCTTGTAATTACATGGCTAGCCAGAGAGAAAAACTGCAATAGATATTGTAGTTGTATGCTAATTAGATGCACACACACGGTTTGTTCTGGATTAAGGTGACCAGATTTTCAGATTGGTAAAGAGGGACACCTTTGACTGGGGGGGGGGGGGCTTGATTAAAAATTTTATACGGAGCAACAAAAATTTTCATACGATGCAAAAATAGTATTGTAATTTTTTTTTATTTCAACATAACTACAATTTACAAATATAAATTGTAACTGTTGGCAAACATCAAAATTTTAATCACGTGACTATTGAGGCCAATAGCAATGATGAAGAAATTTCTGTCATCCTCAGTGACAATATTTTTAGGGCCAAAAAATAAAACTCTGTATATTGGATCTGTTGAATGGAGAAAGGCCTGCTCCCCCCTTCCCCCTGAGACACCTTCCACGATAATAGTAGCTGAGAGAAGGGGTGCGGGGGTTGGGAGAAGGCATGGGATGGGCTCCCAGCAGCGGCTGCTTGGATTTGCCATTTGAGAGAGAGAGAGGGAGGGAGGGAGGGAGGGAGGGAGGGGGAGAACGCGAGTGTGTGTGTATCCCTCCTTCCTTCAGCCCAACACTCTCGCTGGCATTCTGGCTCCCACTTTAAATGACCAAACGGAGAAGCGAAGAGGCAGGAGAGACGAAGCAGGAGCCAAGCCGGTCATTCCTTCCAAGAGGCAAGTTTCCCATCGAATGACTCGCTGCCCTAGACCCTCTGCAGTCCCTCTCGTCTGGCCAGAATGCCACCTCTTCTCTCAGCTACTCAGCTACTATTATCGTGAAATTATATAATGGTTCCTCATGTCTCTGTAATTTTCTAAATTTCAACCAGAAGTACCACAGAATCTGGCATTTTCAGCAGAATGATGCTGATGCTAATAAAACATCCTGATTTTTGGTGAAGGATGGAAAGAGGAAGGAAGGAGGAAGAGAGATCTAAAGAGCAGAAAGACAGAAGGTAGATAGGCAAGAGGAAGGAAGGAAGGAGAAAGAATGGAAAGGAAGGAAGGCTAGAAGGAAGAAAGAGGGAGGGAGAGAAGGAAGGAAGGAAGTGAAAGGAGGAAGGAAGGGGTACTTCCACTTGTAGGCCTGGGACTGAATGCAGGAGGAGTCTCTCCATAGGATCAGCTGCTCCTCTGATCATGGTCTATGAAAATGTTATTGCCTGCCTGATGCAAATTTAGACAGATGGTGCTTTGGGCTGCCCCTCAAATCCCCCCTTTACTCCTCCCCCTGTAGAATTCAGCCCCCTGAGTTTTTCCTTTGAGGGGCATGTGTGGTTATGGCGGATGGCAGAGTCAGCTGGAGGTTGAGAGGGGATTGGGGGCTTTTGTCCGCCTGTGGAGTTCTCCCCATGGACAGGATGGGATGTTGGCATGAAAGGGATCCGGGCACAATCTCACCTGTTCCAAGTAAAGTTACCTTTTGCAATTGGCTACCTCCTCGACTTACGACCAGGATTGATCCCCCAATTTCTGTTGCTAAGGGAAACGTTTGTTAAATGATTTTTGTCTCATTTTGCAACCTTTTATTGCCACATTAAGTGAATCATGGTGGTTGTTAAGTCAGGAACATGGCTGTTTAGTGACCAAAGTTACAATGACATTGAAAAAAGTGACTGACGACCATTTTTCACACTTAGCGACTGTTGCAGCATCCTCATGGTCACGCGATCAAAATTTTGATGTTTGGCAACAGATTCATATTTATGATGGTTTCAGTGTCTTGGGGTCATGTAATCACCTTTTGACAAAGTCAAATGGGGAAACCAGATTCACTTATGTTACTAACTTATCAGCTGCAGTTATTCACTTAAGAACTATGGCAAGAAAGGTGGTATAATGGGCTTAGTGACCAAAGTTATAATGGCATTGAAAACAGTGACTGATGACCATTTTTCACACTTAGCGACCATTTTCACACTTAGCGATCGTTGCAGCATTCTCATGGTCATGTGATCAAAATTTTGATGTTTGCCAACAGTTACAATTTATATTTGTAAATTGTGGTTATGTTGAAATAAAAAAAATATTACAATACTATTTTTGCGTTGTATGAAAATTTTTGTTGCTCCGTATAAAATTTTTAATCAAGCCCCCCCCCCCCCCCCCCGGTCAAAGGTGTCCCTCTTTACCAATCTGAAAATCTGGTCACCTTAGGAAATAAGGATATATAAATTCTTGAACTGAGTATTCAGTGGTTTCTTAAATTCTATTTATTTATTAGATGTGTGCAAAGGCATGCATCAAATCTTGATTGTGTGATTCATTGAACAACCCATTTAATATTAGAAAATTCCTATTAATTTAGGCCAAGGACTCATCAGATCTAACATTCTATGTCACACAGCCAATAACCAGAGATATTCAGGAAGCTCATAAGCATATAGTTCTCTTCCACAATTGCTTTCCAGCAGATGTTATTTAAAGAATGGTGCTTGTAATTCAAAACATAGTATACAGCCACTAACTACTTAGTTTCTTTATTGCCTTTAAAAAAATCATTTTCTGATGGAAACAAATTTTATAATTTTAAAATTGTCTTAGTTAATTATTATTTCCTTACATTAAGTTTGTGCATAATCCTGAGTTCTATATCTGTCTTGCATAATTTTCAGTGCCTATGTCAGACTTATCTGGCTTTTCTATAAGCTAAAAAAACAAACAAAAGCTATGCAGACTGTTCATGGCAGCTGCTTTGGCCTCCTGATTTTTAACTGCTTTTCCTGTAAATTGTATAATTCTACAATATTTTGAGTTTTAATCCAATTTATTTAGGCTGATTCAGGGTTCCCAATTCAGTCTGAAGCCAGAATTCAACTCTCAATTCATAAATCTAAATCCTCATACTCCCAACAAAGCTGGTTATTTTTTCTCCCGTCTTCTGTTTGAATTGGATGAAGAGAGGATACATTTTTTTAAAAAAAAATACAAAAATAGAGACCAGATGAAACTTCTTGGCTTCTCAGTTGATGGTGCCTGCAAGTTTCATAAGATTAGGTTTGTTTATATTTATTTTATATCCCACATATCTATTAATATGACTTAACTTTAAAAGAAGTCCTTTAGTACAGGTGTTCCTAACCCGCAGCCCATGGCCCAGCAAGCACATGCACCACCACTTGCATAAATGGAGCTGCGAGTGTGTACACTCACTGCTTGAATGGAACTATCCTCTCTCCTCCTGTTGTGGCCTATCAGCTGCTGGCCCCTCCAGAACCCAAATCAGAGGAAGAGGATGCATGGGAGTCAGGGTCAGCATCAAGGCAACCTGAGAGCTCCGAGGGGAAAGAGAGAATGGAGCTGGCAGAGAGAGAGAGAGAGGCAGAGCCTGGACCATCTGTCAGCCCTCAATGGAGAGTCAACATCCCCCAGGTCTGGAGGTGGTTAATGAGGAAGAGAAGGAACAGCTAGGTCCAGTGTCTGATGCTTGGATGCGCAGAAGGCAGAGGAGAGAAGTAGAAATCTGTGGGACGATCCTTGGGAAGGAATAACCACTGCTGCTACTAACCCCCACCCTAGTTCTGGGGATAAATGGTAGGGGGTGGAGATGAATAGATGTGGCTGACAACTATTCATCTCTCGGCTGGACTTGTTAGCCTGCAGTGAGATAAATTTTTGGCGGGGGCTGCAGTGCTCATAATAAAGGAATCTTTGAGTTAACTTCAGAGGGTTTGTAATGTTTGGGGAGCTGGGTATCTCCAATATCTCCCCAGCAGCTGCAAAGCCAGAATGGTTGGAGACCCCTCCATCCTTGAAGAATGGAGACAATAATGATCTTAAAACTGAAAATAGAATTATCTTCATATGATTACAGAACTGCCTAATCCTTGCTGCTTTCAGATGATCAGCATCACCAAAAGAATATTAAATCCAGTGTGTGACTTGCTGCATGTTGAGTCATGATATACATGTGACCATTCAGAATCCTAAGGAATATGTACTAAAAAAAAACACATTTTGTTTAATGCTCATGAAGCATCAACATTATTTTTAGAGAAGTACATGATACATAATGCAATCAGCTGATGCTCTGAGACCTCTTTCCTTAACCTTCAGAATATCTCATTTTCCTTTTGGTCACTGAATATATGAATTAAAAAATAGGACATATAACCAAGATGCAGGATAGAAAAGAGATTGACCTACATTTTTTTAGAGCATAAAAAAACTGCCAGCTGTTAAACTGTTAGTAGCTGCCATAGAACGTTGTGTATTTGTACAATAAAGTGAGAGTGTAGACTTTTTTTATCTGGAGCAGGCAAACACTACTATAGTATGAAAACTCACACTAAATCAAATAGTAATCTAATCATGATTGCAAATCTTTACATTCTTCTACAGACATCTTCTAGCTGATGGGAATGTAAGATGGATTTCGTTTTTTATTCTTTTAATGAGATTGTAGACATACAGGTGAAACTCAAAAAATAAGAATATCGTGCAAAAATTCATTTATTTCAGTAATGCAACTTAAAAGTTAAACTAATATATGAGATAAATTCATTACATGCAAAGCAACATAGTTCAAGCCAAAGGAGGAGCTGACGTCGCAACGACACGACGACACAATATTCAATATTCAGGAACATATATATGTGGATGTAACTTTAGTTCCTGCATTCTATGAAGCCACAGTGTGTATTTTTGTATGTTGTGTACATCTGACCATTGTGGTATAAAATATTTTGATTTTTAGACAAGATATTTTAGTCAATAATTGAAAATATAGTCTACAACAAGTAGGAACCTATATAGATAAGACAGTGTGGGTGGGTGTATTTGTTAGATATGCATGCAGTTATCATCCATTTATTTATTTATTAGACAAATAAGTTCTTAGACTAATTAACATTTTTCTCATTTTTTTCTTATTGTCTTCAGTGACCCAATTAGTCAATATTATTGTTGACTATTCACAATTGCACTTGGATCTGGTTCCTTCTTATTGAAGTGAAAATGTATGTGCAAATAGGAAGTGTCCCTCAAGTAGCAGCAGCAATATTGTATTTCACTGGTGACTTATGTGATCATTAGAAGGATTATTTGACATGTGTTGCCTTCCAGCATCCACATTCCTAGAAAGTTGTAATCTGGAAGAACATGAACAAGAGGACCAAATAGAAATAGCCAATGAAAGTCTTTCAGGTTACTGATTATTAGGGCTGATTCTGGTGGGAGGAGAATCATTAACACATTCATTTTTCAAAATGAAAATGAAAATGTGGAATGTTAGCCAATATCAGATTATTGCTGAGACACTTATATTTACTAACTGATCTAAAAAAAACATATGGTACAGCCTGATTGTCTGCATTGTGGGCAATAATAGTTGTTGCATGAACCAATACTAAAAATTTGTCCACTCTTTCATTTATAATTCAAGATGACACTTTTAATATTTTTATTTACATTTTGAAAAACATTTTATTCCTTCTTTCAAAATATTTTTCAAAATTAATTTGATTTGATTGCTATAATCTAAAATAAATAGAGAACAACACCTTTTGTGTTCAGTAGGATTTATTTATAAGTATGAAAAACAATTGCACCATTACCAGTTGGTGTCTATTCCAGAGGTGGGTTCCTACCGGTTCGGACCGGTTTGGCTGAATAGGTAGTAGCACGGCTTGCTACGCCCTTGAACCGGTTCAATCGGCAGTGCTGTAGGCGCCACATCTTGTTTTTTGCTTCTGTGCATATGCAGAAGCATTTTTTACCTACTATGCATGTGGGCGTAGTGCACATCAAACGTGTGCATGAAGCACGTCCCTAAGCAAACTGGCAGTAGAAGAAGCCGGAACCCACCCCTGGTCTATTGCCACAAGAATGAAATACTGAAATTTGGTGATTTCAAAAAAAGATCTGGCTAAATGCAAATTCTCAAAGTGACATCTCTGCAATTTAAAAGCAAGCTAAAAATTTAGTAGGTACCTTTCTAAGGAAGCAAACAGACTCCTCCTATTCTCTTCCCCCTCCCTGCACTATATATTGGACTTAAAAAAGCTTTAAAAGGACAAGTATTTTGTAGAGGAGTGAAGAAGGGACCTGATGTTTAATCACGGTATCTTTGAAATGCAAATATCATTCTTTTTTTTCTTTACAATATCTGTCAGTTTGTTTGACCCAAGCTCTGAAAACTGAATAAAATGAATCCTTTGAAAATATACTGCTGAATGCATATTCTATTCATAGTGTATGCAGGGAACAAAATCAAATATTCTGTCAATCTGATTACAGACTGGAAAGAAAAAATGCACAGGGAATATTAAAAAATGCCTCTTGCTTGCACTTCTATTTTCATACATGGCAATAAACGTTGGCATTTACTTAAAAGGGAGAAAGATAAGCCTTCTGGTTCATGACTTATTAGGCTTCTAGCAATGGTTTAATAACATCTCTTACTCCCTGAATTCTTTTGGTCAAAAAGACTATGTAAAAAGAACAAAGAGATTTCCTTTTCGTCCACTCATCCCTCTCTCTCTCTCCCTTCCCGAATGTCGGCCTGCCTGAAATAGAGAATGGAATAAAATTGAATAAAATATACTCTAAAATAAAAACATCTATTTTTAAAGAGCAATTACTGACTGTAAAAGCTAAATGCAGATACCATGCCAGTGAATTGGTTCAGCAGACAATCTTTAGGCAATGCATTTGAGGTTCAAATAATGCCCCCAAGGAGCATGAGATTGCACTTCGCTGTGATAGCCTTCTCTATTCTGTGTCAGTTTTGTCTGTGACATGTACTTTGTGAGCAGCGAAAAACAACATGTCATTCCTGCTTTTTGGACTCCCTTAGAAGTATGTCTAGCTATCAAACTATGAGTAATGTGTTTGCTTGTTGCACGTGCTTTGAAGTTGCTTGATTTCTTTTTCATATTAGAAAAAGATAAAACTTAGCAAAGAATTTTCTTAGCTGATAAAATACTCATGCTAATTAATTAGAATGAGCTGCTAAGCATATTGATATCATTATAGTTAAGATTTGAAAAATGATGCTGGAATGCAGGACTGAAATTCACTGGTAGAACACTTCTTCAATTCTTGGTATCTTTTAGTTGCATGAAAATGCTGGTATCAAAAATATATAAAGGATAATGCTATATTGTTACCTTAAGGGCAGCATTTGGCTATTGGAGATCCATCAGGTAACATACATCAAAAGGTAAACACAACTAAGAAAACAAATTGAACAGGTTCAGGATAAAAACAAAAATTGAGTTTAATTTAAATTTATTAAATATAATGAATAGAATTATTTTAATTTTTTTCCTTTATTTTTTTTACATATAGTGTAAATACAGTTTCTGAAAGAGACTTGTAAGCTGAAATCAGTTTTAAAGTCTTTAGACTCTAATCTTCAGTGATGCTGATTTTAAGACAAATGGAAAAATAATTAGTTTTCCACAACAAAATATAGTATATACTATTATATACTATATTATACTACATTAAAGGTAGTATTGTGACCAGGGCTGGATTTTCCTATAGGCTAACTAGGCTTCAGCCTAGGGCCTCAAGATCAAGAGGGGCCTACATTCAAATTATTAGCAAAATTAAAATTACACTATTCTAAAAACAGTGACCACTAAAACACTGAACCGAAAATAAGGAGAAATTCTACGCATATGACTAATAAACAAACATAAAAATGTATTGGTTAAAATCGTTCCAGCGCCGCGGCAGTTGGGGAGCCCGGCCACGTTCCCGGCACCGGCGGTCGGTCGAGAGGCGTGGCCGCTCCCAGTAGCCGCCCCGTCGACGCGGAGCCCACCATTGGCCAGGCAGGTGAGGGCGAGGGGGCCGAGCCGGGCAGCTGAGCGCAGCAGGGGAGGCTGCTGGCCTCGCTGCCTTTGCCGCAGAGCAGAGCCGCCCTCCGTCAGGAGGCCAGCTATATATATATTGATATATATCACAGTAATGATATATTTTATTGTCTCTCATGTAATTTACAAACTTAAAAATGGGAGGTGAAAGGTCCTCATAAGTGGAATAGCCTAGGGCCTCTTTTCATCTAAATCCGGCACTGATTGTGACAGCAACTGAGACTAGAAATGCCATTGTTAAACTATGTGGTCATAAAGTGCAATTGAATTGCTTAATAATGACAATCTCGTAATTACATTTGTCATTGTTAATTGAATTCCACAGTTGTCAGACTAGGCAACTTCCTGCCACCTTTCCACAAAGTCAATGGGGAAACTTGCAGGAAGCTCTAAATCCCAGACCAGTAGGCAGGTAAATAGCTTCTGCTTGTAGGGCAAAGGAGTGAGAGAGTCTGGAGGAACTGTTGGGAGGAAGATCAGAGACACACACCAAGGATGTGAAAATCTGTTGGAGATTGTGCACATGAGTGCAAGGAATCATGGCATGGTGTGGATCAGGGAGGGTATGTGAAGTTATGACGGGGTGGCCAAGATACATGGCACAGGTGAGGATGGCTGCAAAAGGCTGTGAGGGAAGCATGGCATGGGTGAAGGAAGTGGGCAGAGGTGTGAGAGTGGTTAGGTAATGCAAACCTAGAGGAGTTGGAAGAGGGTGTCCAAGTGAGGGATACTTACCGCAGGGGAAGTTGACAGGAAAGTATGCAAATGCTTCTGGACACTGCAAAAGGTCATAAGTATGAACTGATTGCCAAGTGTCCATATAAAAATCACAAGGTTATGGGGATATTGGGCTAGCCAGTGCTCTGGTTAGGGCCATTGTAACTTTAAATAAGGCAGCACTTTTTAATTTATGACAGTTTCTGACTTGCTTAAGGGCCACATGAAACAGTGATGATAATGAGAAAGGCTACATTTGGAATCTATATGTCTATTGGTTTTGTGTGTGTGTGTGTGTGTGTGAAATCAAGGACAAAAACAGCATCTTACAAAAGGTCTTAAGGTATCCATTAAACCACTAATTGTTTGTGTACATGTGGAACTTTGGAAAGTTATGCATTGTGAGGCCTTTTGGCTGTGTTTACAATGTGTAAATAATCACTAAATGCTGAACCCTCTAAAATGCCATTGATAAAACAGATAAAATGCTACATAATATCTGTTAATAAATTAAATATTTTTGTAGAATAAATATGTAATTTCAGGACAATAAAGGGTGCATTTATAAAATAATAATGTACTTGCCCGAGTTCCAGTAGTAATAATGCCATATTTCTGTAAGATTTTCAAAGCAGCAGTTAAAAATAACTATAGTATGTACTGCATTTTGCATTCAAATTTGCAATATATAAAAATCTATGCCAGAAATATGAAACATGGAGTCCCAACTATAATCAAGGTTACTGGAAAAGTAATAAATTATGATGCCTATAAAATATTGATGATTTTCAAACAAACAAATAAATTTCCATGTTACTCTGGTGGCTATATGACTTTTTTTTTTCTATTTACTTACGATGCAATGTGTGGTATGTATGCATTCATTTGTTTATTTGTTTATTTCAATCAATTTGTGCAGATTCCCAGCTTGGAACAGTAACTTTGGGCGGTTAACATGAAATTAAAACACAATAAAAAGTGTTCTATTGATCTAAATAATTAAATATTCATATGGTGACAGCTGAAGGCAACAATAATCAGTACATAGCAACCATATCATGGGATCCATTCATCTCCCAGTTCCCATGCCTAGAAACAGCCAAGGTTTCAAGGCTTTTTGAAATGCCAGAAGAGTTGTAGCCAGCTCAAACTCAGAGGATAGTTGCTTACTTCCTAAATTGTCTCATGTAACTTTCCCTAATAAATGGGACTCAGGACATGACCCTTCCAATGGAACTGAGGAATACAGAATAATAGACTTGGAAGGGACCTTCTAGTCCAACCTTCTGCTCAAGGATGCTGAGGTGATTAGATAACATTGGAGAGAGGCAGTTCTGTAAATAACCTCTACCCAAACCATGAAGAATTTTACAAATGGTACTCAACGCTTTGAAGTACCAATAGAAGAGAATGTTTGTAGTTTGTAGTTGAACTGTGGAGTTCTTATATTTTCAGAGCTTGGTTGTTTTTTTGCAGATGTGTCTATTTACACACAGATGAATTTCTCTATCAGTGGTGGTGGGAGTGTTCATGGTAATTCCTCAATAAGGCTGTTGTTTGCTGTTTGTCAATACAGTTTAGTACTACTAATCATGGTGTTGATTCCTGGTTATCTGATTGTTGTTTGTTGGTGGGTTTTTTTAGTGTTTTGATTGTCTTGTTTGAATGGTATATAAATGTTTATTTCTTTTTTTAAATAAATGTTTTATTTATTTATTTATTTATTTCCAAGACAAACATATATTGTAAAAAGTATATCAGCTGGTTACAAAAAGCTTTTGTGCATCTCTTCCACCGTCATCAAATATAATTCATATTAATTCAAATATCTTAACTCAAATATTTACTATATTAACATCATTATACCTCCACTTTTATTTGACTACAGTTATTTAAACATCCTTCATCCTTAAATATACCAAGATTCAATCCATAACCACATGCTGGCATTTCATTTACTTATTTATAAAATCCTCCATTAACATTAAATCCACATATCCTGTTTCAGCTAAACATCCATAATATTTAATACCAAAGTTTTCTAATCCTCCATATATATAATTTATTATCATTATCCTTTCTTTATTTAACTATATCCTATATCATAGCATTTCCCCCCTATTAGTTAAAATTTAACTGTATATATTATTATTATTAATAATCTTTATAGATAGTCCAATAATATTTCTAACCTTCCCTTCTCATATCCAATTATTACTTATCATAACAACTCAACATTGTATACATTACTATCATTATCAATTTTTATTTAACTATACCTATTACCAATGGATTTAACTGAGTTTAGCTAATTTTGAGTTATATTCTTCCATCTATCAACCTGTATCTCTCCAATAACAGAACAGTCTTATATCTGCTGCCATGTGTGGGTCCAATTCTCTACACATCTTTTTGAATGAATCCATACAAAGAAATCTTTGCACCTTCTTGTTTGTCGTATCTCTCATATAATTTTGGCGCCCTCTTTTTGTTTCCTTTATCAGCTTGTCTTTAATTCTCAGCAGTGGTATCAAATGTTTTGCAAATAGTATTTCATAGTCCATAAATTCTTTGATATTTTTTCCTCCTTCTATGCCCTGTCTTTTGAAGTAAATTTTCTCTCCATTTAGCTCCTCTTCAAATATTCCATTCTTTCCTCCCTCAGAAATAAACCAATTGTCACGAATATCAACAAGCTCAAATTCTTTATCTCCTTTTTCCATTTTATTTTGTATTTGGTAAACATCCTCAGTTTTTTCCTCATACTTTGTTGCCAAAAACACCAAATAATCCAATTTTCTCTGAATTCTGTCCTCTGTATCAGACAGCCTCTTCAAAGCTGAAAGTATCGCTTGGAGAGACGCTTGAAAAGATGCCATGTTTATACGCAGTTGTATTTTTTCTTAAGAGCTCTGAAGCATTTGCAAGTGGAAGCAGACTACAAAGGGAACAGCTGTACAATCTTATCAGATCTTAAGCCAGAACAGCCAAGCAATAAAAGTGTCAAGATGTAAACAATCAAATTGTAGCCAATTAGTTTATAGCCAGCTTACAGAGAATCAGGAGAAATGTTGGAGTAATCTATCCATTTGAAAAGGATTACTTGGAATCAATCCATGTGAATAACATTTAAAGAGTAGGATAACCACTGTCCAAAACCATTAAGAATATCAAAATCGCCGCTAGGTTCTTCTATTCTTTAATTTAGATTAGTTTCAAAGTTTTTTAGGCAGTCCGTTTTTCTTTAAACCATAAAATGTTCTTACCAGCTGGAAACACTTCTTTTTCAAATTGCCCTGACTTTGGCAGTCTTAAAAGACTGGAATTTTTACTGCCAGACGAAGACTTTAAACCTGCTTTTCCTGGAGATTGTGCGATATCCCCGAGATCACCAAGATATAATCTTCCTGTTCACCATCTCTTCGGGATGATTTAGGTCCGTTAGAACCCCCGAGCAATAAAAGTATCGAGTGCGATCTCAGAGCTTTGAGATTGCACGTCATCTTGTCACAGCATCCAGGCTCCGCCCCCAATAAATGTTTATTTCTGTGTGTCTGTTGATAGACAACTTGTCTGAGTGCTGGTCTCCCAGGAATTTTCTACATTTTTTTGGATTTGACTTGGTCAGGATGCCCTTAGTTGCCCAAATCCTGGTTCAGGGTGCCCACAGCTGTCCAAATGAAATATTGCTGTTTAGTCTGTCCATTTCTTGTGCAATTAATACATTTTATCATATCTTCTGACTGCTAGTAGTTGTTCATAAATAGGCTCTTCTAGCCTTCTGCCTGTTTGTCCTACATTCTGGATGCTACATTGCTTACATTGTACATTGTAGACAACTCTTCTTTTTTTTCTTCCTGAGGCTACTCAGCTTTTTAGTTTATTTTTGGTTTTTTTTTTACAATATACAGTATAATGCCAAGGCAGGATGCTCAAACATTGTTATTATGAACTCTGATTAATCTCTGATCTTGGTAATGGTATCATTATAGGTCAAAAGCCTATTGAAACACCTAAGGTTAATGTGTCAACTATGTACATTTCTGGAGATATTGCAAGCAGCTATTTAAAACTATGTCAGAAGCAAGGGGCCTGAAACAAGTCAGTTCCATTATAAAAACAATGGAGAGATGTTACCTACTTTTTCCCCAAAGTCTGTGGCTTTCAGCCTATTAAAATACACAGATAGTTTTAAAAATTACAAATATTAAATGTTGTTTGCACTTGCATTTCACCCTTGGTAAAATATGTGTGCTTTAATAGTTTTTATGGTTTTTAAAAAAATATAGTTTTTAAAGACCTATGTTGTTGAATAATTAACTGCCTGTAAGGCTTTAAGGTTTAGGATTGGACAGGAGTAGCCTGGCAATCTCCATGGTGATTTTGGTGCAGCAATTCTAATTGATGTTTCTTTGCTATGCAGTAGTAGCTGTGTAGTCTCTAAAATGAAATATATTTAGTTAATTGGCTCCAGACTCAAACTGCTTTAGTATCCTTCCTCCAACATTCAACAGAAATGACACATTATTCTGTATTCGGACTTCTGAGGTGACAGATAAAATGTTGACCTTCATGTTTTTCTCATTGCTAAGTACACCCAACTCATTCAATCTCTAACTGTAAATCTCCAGTTATCTAATAATAATTCTTCTTCTACAAGAATACCTCAACATTCATCTCTTGGAAAGTCAAAATAAGATCATAACTTTCCTTGTTTTCCTTTCAATATGACCTAGTATGGGACTAGGTATTAACCAAACCATGAAAATTGAGGGAAAAAACCTTTAAAAAGCCCTAGCAAAATAATAACAATAGTCAAAAAAGTTTAATTGGCTCAGCCATTCACATTTAATACTGAAATATTGCGTTCTTGAAGTGTAGTGCTAAGTATTGGATATTACATTTGGATGGGCCTGACCAGTACATGATAAAATGAAAATATTATTTCTTGTGTTTTGAAACTGTAATACTATTTATGCAATCTAAAGCTGTAATTTTCATAACTACTTTTAATTCACGCTCCAATCTGTTGCTAATTACAATTCCAAGATGCTGTTCACTTCTTAAATTGCCTTTCCAGGTACCTAGCATCCTATATATGTGCATTCTGGGTAGAGCTAGTAGATCAATCTAAATCGCGTCTGGTTCAATTTGATTTTAAAATTTCACATTAGAAATACAGGATTACTTTAAGGCTGCAAAATAAATTCAATCTGAGCTTTTTCAAGATCTGACAAATGAAATAATAGATTTGTTCATGGGTTACTACAATGTAATTGTATCAAAATACTAACATTGTTTTATTTTGCAGAATATTATGAAAAAAGCAGAAATGGCATACCTTTTAAGAGATATTTATAGAAGAAGTTTCAGCTAGAGAATTTTAAAGGTTTCAACTAATATATATATTTTTAAAAAATATTTCTCTAAAAACTCATTCCGTATGGTTTTCAAGTTAGCTATGAATTCCATTAATAGACAGGCCATGCGGTCCATGCATCACAAATTCGCTAACCTGCATATGATGGAGTACTTTATCAAATGTTTTGCTGAAGTCAAAATATATTATGCCCATAGCTATTCCATGAGAAAAAAAGATTATTCTGTCAAAATGTGTTTTTGACAAATCCATTGTGACTTGCAGTAATTACTGCCTTGTTTTCTTATCAATCATTTATGATCTGCTGTAGAATATTCCCAGATTAATTGTTCTGTTTTTCCTATATCTTCTTTTTTGTTTATTTTGATCATATAGTCATTTGTTTTCTTTTGGTAATCTAATACTATATCCATTTTCTTTTTCTTTTCTCCTTTCTCCTTTCTCCTTTCCCCCTTTCTCTTCTCCTTTCCTCTCCTCTTTCTTTTCCTTTCCTTTCAAATCCAGCTACACTTACAATTATGAATTAATTCAAGCCCAATAATGATTCCAAACTTTTTTATTATTCAGCTCCACCTGGAATTCTGTACCCTTAAACATGTCTTACAGTTGTCTGTAAGATAAACACATATCCTCTTCTCAAAGAAGAGTAAAATAAAATATCTTTAGAATTATTTGTGTCTATTTTTAGTACCTTTTACTATTTATCATCTTTTGTGAGCAGCTGGTATATTATTTCTTTTGTCACACAATAGATGGACTTCTATTTCTTTAAATATAGCTGAACAATCCATCTATATTGTTCTTAGCATTCATCACTAATCACTCAATCTTAGTTTTCATTTTCTTAAAATTGTTACTGTAGACATAGGCTACCTGTATGTGCTACCTTTTGGTAAACCTTTCCACCCTTGTTTGCATCCCTTTTTATATTCTTTGAGGTTTTGGATTTTTGCAATTTTGCTACACAGTTTTAGGTTGTTTCTACCATTAGCTTTCCTTGTCATCCACTCCTCCTCATAATTGCTTTTAGTTTATTAAAATATATTTTCCTTAAGTTTAAGATATATCCCTGCCTCTGCTCAACTTAATTTCCTTCAACAATATTGTTTCCAGCTTGTACATTTGTTTATGCCTTTCACTCAGCATTAACTCCTAGCTGCTCCCTGTATAAGTTTCTGCAGTTTTCTTGATAAGATTTTGGAAGTGGTTTGGCATTAGCTGCTTTCTAGGGCTATGTAGTAGTATGTAAAAAAGACCTTGAGAAATGGAGCAAAGAGATGCTGCCTAGGAAACAATTAGATAAAAAAGGGAAAAGCCCACATATGTGGAAAAAGAGGCTAAGAAAGGACTCTCCCTAACTTCTCAGCTGTAAAGGAATGGAGGGAGATTTGTACTTTCAGTTTTTACAAGATTCTGTTAATGTAGCCTTACAGTAAATAGAAATAGCTCACCTGGTCTGTTTCCTGTCTGATATTACTGGAAAGATAGTGATTGTCCATAACCACACAATTGGATTAATGCCTAAAATAGGACTAACAATTTCTGGATGGCTAGTCTGATACCTTAACCACCAGATCAAACTGCTTTCACTTCCAGAATTGCATCATTCTAATCTCAAGATGGTGCAGCATTTGGCAGTTCAAATCTCACCAGGCTCAAGGTTGACTCATCCTTCCATCCTTCCGAGGTCAGTAAAATGAGGACCCAAATTATTGGGGACAATATGCTAACTCTGTAAACTTAGAGAGGGCTGTAATTGTTCTAATTTGTCTAATACATACCAGTGGTGGGTTTCAATTTTTTTTGCTACTGGTTTGGTGGGCATGGTTAGGTGGGGGGCATATGACTGAGTGAGTGTGGCCAACTTGACATCACTCATGCCCATGTCCACTCAGTCACATGACCCCCACCACCAAGCCATGCCACAGGAAAAGGTTGGTTGGAAATGTTTGGGATTTCTACCTACCTACCCCTGTCCTTCCTTTGCCAGTCATCCCCATCTCCCTTGGAGTTTGGAGTTTATTCAACTTGTAGGCCGCCCTATTCCCCGAAGGGACTCAGGGCGGCTGAACAAAAGCCAAGGGAGGGGAAATTACAAAAAGTAAGACAAAAAGAATCGGACAATACAAACAATTTAAAAGCACAACAGACACAGCAAATTTGAGTGGGGGGGGGGACTCAACTCCAGGCTTGCTGGGACAGCCAGGTCTTCACGGCCGTCCAAAAGGCCCGAAGGGTGGAGAGGGTCCGAATCTCCACAGGGAGCTCGTTCCAAAGGGCCGGGGCAGCCACAGAGAAGGCCCTCCTCCGAGTAGTCGCCAGCCGACATTGGCCGGCAGATGGAATACAGAGGAGGCCTAATCTGTGGGATCGAATGGGTCTGTGGGAAGTAATCAGCAGAAGGCAGTCTCTCAAGTACCCAGGTCCAATACCATGTAGGGCTTTATAAGTAATAACTAGCACCCTGAAGCATATCCGGAGACCAATAGGTAGCCAGTGCAGCTCGCGGAGGATAGGTGTAACGTGGGTGTACCGGGGTGCACCCACAATCGCTCGCACGGCTGCATTCTGGACCAGCTGGAGTCTCCGAACACTCTTCAAGGGCTGCCCCTTGTAGAGCGCATTGCAGTAGTCCAGTCTTGAGGTCACGAGGGCATGAGTGACTGTTGTAATATCCTCCTGGTTCAGGTAGGGATGCAATTGGTGCACCAGGCGGACCTGGGCAAACGCCCCCCTGGTCACAGCCGACAACTGATGATCTAAAGTCAGCTGTGGGTCCAGGAAGACTCCCAAATTGTGCACCCTGTCTGAGGGGCGTATAATTTCACCCCCCCCCCAGCCTGAGAGATGGAATACTGAGCCAATTTGTGGGAGGAAAAAACACAAGCCACTCAGTCTTGTCAGGATTGAGAGCCAGTCTGTTCACCCCCATCCAGACCCTCACATCCTCCAGGCACTGGCACATCACGTCAACTGTTCACTGAGTTGGCACGGGGCGGACAGATACAATTGAGTATCGTCCGTGTATTGGTGGTATCCTATCCCGTGCCATTGGATGATCTCTCCCAGCGGCTTCATGTAAATGTTGAACAGGAGGGGGGACAGGACCTACCCCTGTGGCACCCCATAATTAAGGGGCCTAGGGGTCGACCTCTGTCCTCCAACCAACACCGACTGTGACCTGCCCAAGAGGTAGGAGGAGAACCACCAAAGAACGGTGCCTCCCACCCCCACCTCTCGCAACCGCCGCAGCAGGATACCATGGTCGATGGTATCGAAGGCCGCTGAGAGGTCCAGGAGAACCAGAACGGATGCACGGCCCCCGTCTCTGGCTCTCCAGAGATCATCGGTCAGTGCGACCAAAGCAGTTTCCGTGCTGCAACCAGGCCTGAAACCAGATTGGAAGGCGTCTAGATAATCAGTTTCCTCCAAGGACCGACGGAGCTGAGAGGCCACCACTTTCACAAAACATTCCCAACAAAGGGGAGGTTGGAGACTGGACGATAGTTATTTAAAACGGCTGGATCCAAGGACGGTCTCTTCAGTAGGGGTCTCACCACCGCCTCCTTTAAAGGGGGGGGAAAGACCCTTCCCAGAGAGACGTGGTCACAATCGCCTGGATCCAGCCACGTGTCACCTCCCTGCTGTTCGCGACCAGCCAGGAGGGACACGGGTCCAGTACACAAGTGGAGGCACTCACTGCTCCGATGGCCTTGTCCACTTTCTCAGGGGTAACAGACTGAAAATCAATCCAACGATGGCGCTCAAGACCCTCCCTTGGTACCTCGGCTGGCTCTGCGCAATTGGAGTCCAGGTTTGCCCGAAGCCGAGCCACTTTATCCGCGAGGAGTTGACCGAACTCCTCAGCTTTACCTTGCAAGGGAGTGCCCGTATCCCTCCCTTTAAGGAGGGAACGGGCTATCCCAAACAAGGCGGCTGGGCGTGACTCAGCGGAAGCTATCAGAGCAGCAATATGAGTTCTTTTTTATGTCCGGATAGCCTGGAGGTAGGCTCTGATGCAATATTTTAATGAGGCTCGGTCTGACACGGACTTACTGGCTCTCCAGCGGCGCTCTAGGCGTCTCTTTTGGCGCTTCATCTCCCGGAGTTCCTCAGTAAACCAAGGAGCCCTCCTGGATCCATTGCTGCGGATCGGCCATAGAGGCGCAATCCGGTTAAGGGCCCCTGCTGCCGCCGAGTTCTAAGCAGCGACAAGAGTTCCAACCGAATCGTGGGCGAGAGTATCAGGTATAACACCAAGCACTGTCTGAAAACCCATAGGGTTCATAAGGCGCCTGGGGTGGAACCACCTAATCGGTTTCTCCTCCCTACAGTGGGGGATTGGCCTCCGAAAGTCGAGCCTCAGTAGGCAGTGGTCCGACCACGACAGGGGCAGGATCTCAATGCCCCTCAGACCAAGATCACAACTCCACTGCTCCGAGAGGAATACGAGGTCAAGTGTGTGACCCGTTGAGTGGGTCAGGTCCCGAATTACTTGGTTCAAGCCCATGGCTGTCATGGAAGCCATGAACTCCTGCGCCCCATCAGAGTGCTCACCGAGCGAAGGCAAGTTGAAATCCCCCAGCACCATAAACCTGGGAAACTCAACTGTCAGCTCGGCTACTGACTCGAGGAGCGAGGGGAGGGCTGCCGCAACGCTGTTGGGAGGCAGGTACGTTAGCAGCATGCCCACTTGACCCCCAGGATCCAACCTCACCAGCAAGGACTCACACCCAACAAGCTCTGGAGCAGGGGTCCTATGAGGAACTAACGACTCTCGGATAACAACGGCCACTCCCCCACTCCCTTCCTTTAGCGGCCCTGACCCTAGCCCCTCTTCCTCTCCAACACCACCTCTTTGTTTGGGCTGCTTACCTTCCACGGCAGCTGGTCCAGACTCAGTGGCCTCCAGCCAGAAAGCAGCTGGCTGGAGGCCGCTGGCTGGCAAAGAAGCCTCCAATCCACTTCCTCTTTGAAAGTTGCAAAGCAGCTTTCAAGGATGCAGCGACTGGCTGCCAAAAAGTCATCCAGTTGGCAAAAAAGCTGCTGCTGTCACCATCATGTTCTTCATGCATGTGCATCCCATTGCCTTGCAAGTCAGGTGGTAACCTTTGGTGAGCTGAGCATAGCAGGTGAGACACAGAGGCGACTGGCAAGGTGCGTTGCTGGGCCACATGGTGAAGCGAAGGCATATATAAGGCTTGGATGGGTGTGACAAGCATTGAGTGAGTCATGTGGATGGATTGAGAGTGTCTCAGGCGGGCAGCCAAGGTGAGCGAGTGGCGACTGGGTGGGTGGGGCTAGCAAGTGGCAATGGCGGGGGGGACCAGTTCAGACATGGCCAGCCGGCCATCATTATCTTGAACTTGGCTACATTTTTGCCACCATTTTGCGCAAACTGATGCGAACCGTCTGAATACCACCTCTGATAGATACACAGCAATTTCTGTTCTGTCATATGTAAAATGTGCAGTTAATTGAACATTAGAAAATGTTCAATTAAAATGAACATTAGTTCATTTTATGATCTGTATCTTTCTATGTATATTCTTTATATTGATTAGATCGCACAGATTGGGCCTCCTCCGGATTCTATCTGCCAGTCAATGTCGACTGGCGACTACACGGAGGAGAGCCTTTTCTGTTGCAGCTCCGACCCTGTGGAACGATCTCCCCGTCGAGATTCGTACCCTCACCACCATCCAGACCTTCCGCACGGCCCTTAAGACCTGGCTCTCCCAGCAGGCCTGGGGATAGGTTCTTAATTTACCCGCCCGAGTGCTGACTGTTGAATGCAAGTTGTGTTTTATTATTTTATTTGGTTTACTCACTGTTTGTTTTTTGTTATTGCACCCCCTTCCCTGTGATTGTAAGCCGCCCTGAGTCCCCTCAGGGAGAAAGGCGGCCTATAAATCTTAATAAAATGTCCAAATGTCCAAATATTGTTGAGTTTAGTTATGTGTGGGCTTTGACTTCAATAAGGATTCCCGTTATTAAATATAGATTTATTGGCCTGACATCTAAAAAAGTATAATATTATTTACATATTATATTCCATTTCATGTGTATGCTGAAGAAATAACATGCATTAAACTGGTTCCTTAGATATTGCAATCTATCAATTGCCTCTTCTCATTAACTTAAATAGAATCTGGCTATATTAGTTCCTAAGAAGCATTGACATTATGTTCTATACAGATTAATGCTTCCTTTGTAGCTTGCGAGGCAGTCTAATCTTGATGTCCTTATTTTTCATGGTACTATCTAATCAACTATACATATGCTTTGTAGAGTGTTTCTGTTTAAGAGAATTCATTTTTTTAAAATCATTTTTAACAAAACTTAATATTAAATAGCTTTCTTATTTCTAAAATTAAATCACATGGTATAAGTGATATTCTGTCCAAATCTCCAAGATTAGAATGAAGAATTCAATTCAAGATTGCTAACTGGGCTTTATGTGAGTGCAGCAAAATCTCACAAACGAATTACAAAGCTAGACATGAGTGACTTGCTAAATTAATCCACTCATCATTATGTAAAAAATACAACTTACCTGTATCGGAAAAGTCATGGGAACATAAAGTGGAAAAAGTTGTTGAAAATAAGAAAGAGAAGATCTTGTGGGACTTTCAAATACAGATGGATTGTCGTTTGGAACACAACAAGCCAGATATTACAGTTGTCAAAAACTGAAGCATATAATTTATTGATATTGCTATACCAGGAGATGCCAGAGTCGAAGAAAAAGAACTGGAAAAAACCCACAAAATATTGCGATCTGGCCATAGAACCTACACAATTATGGATGAAACATAGGACAGTGATACCAATTGTCATCAGGCACTGGCACCATGTCCAAGAATTTCACAAAGTATCTCAAGAAATTGCAGCTTCCTGCAATAACAGCAGCAGAACTGCAAAAAAAAAAGAAAGTGCTACTCAGAACATCATACATTTTAAGAAGATACTTGGTTGATAACTAGGATGCTGGCAGCAACCCATATCAACCATCAGAGCCAGTCAATTATATTTGTGATACATTTTTAAATGTTCAATTGACTGAGTTTCTTATTTAATAAATAAAAGTTAATAATAATAATAATAACAACAACAACAACAACAACAACAACAACAACAACAACAACAGCAACAACTCTGCCATTGCTGGTCCCAAGCCCGGATGAGAAAGGAGGAGGGTTGGGGTCAGGTTGGCAACTGGCCCCATAAAAAAACCCCGCCAACCCATACAATATGGTGAAAGAAACGAATAAAAAATTTATACCGCATCGGTCGTCACCGGGTTAACAAGGGCCACGGCAGATGTTGGGGTCCCTGGACATCCGTCGACAAGTGGGCTACAAGTGGACCAGCCAACAAAACGACAAAAATATAGTGCAGATGAAAACCGTGCCATAATGGCCTGTTACTACAACTCAGAGCCAGAAAAACGAGGTTATTTAAAGCGAATGTATGAATTATGGAAAGAACAATATCCAGATTCAAATGTTAGTGAACAACGACTAGCAGATCAAAGGCGATTTATTATACGGAATAAAGTGTTTAGTGAAGTTGAACTTGAGGAAATTCAGGCAAATTGCAAAACCAAAAAAACAATATCACAAGCAGAAATAACTGATATTCAAGACACAACTAAAGACATTATAGTAGAACTCCCAGAAGAACCTCTCGGGGAGGAAATAACACCACCACCACTAGAACCAGTTATCACTGAACCAACTGATGAACTAACTCAAAAACAAAAAGAATTGAAGGATAAGATCATGGAGCATTTTCTGCTTATTGAGGAAAGGCAATGTTTACCATCACTAAAAACTGTGCCTAAGAAAATTTTGGCCCCTGTCATGAAAATGGTTAATGCAGTGTTTTCAACAATTGAATCGGGATCTATCTTGGAAACGAACCAGTTAATGTACAGCGCAGCTGTAATAGTCACTAATGAACTAGGCATTAAAATCAAAATACCTAGTCACACAACAGAAAAAGCATCGAAGCCAAAATGGAAAATCCGATTAGAACAAAAAGTCAAAAAATTAAGGGCAGATGCTAGTAACTTAAAGAACATGCATGAGCAACAACTTAAAAACAACAAAACCATAGATCGGCTAATCAGAAGATATAGATTGGATACAAGAAACATCAATGAAGCTGTAGAGATTGTAAAACAGCGGATAACAGCAACAGCTAGAAAAATTGAAAGATATGAGGCACAAATCATCCAATATAAACAAAATCAGCAATTTCGATCAGACCAACGGTGTTTTTATCAAAGTCTTAATTTGAATGGTGACACCAAAAGTGAAAAACCAGAAAAGCAGGCCACAGTTGAATTCTGGAAAGAATTGTGGGAAAATGCAAAGGACTACAATAAGGAAGCAAAGTGGATACATGACTTTGAGAAAAGCATTGGCAACAAACAAATGCAAGTATTAGAAATAACAACTGAGATGGTCATAAATCGAGTAAAAAGGGTAAAGAATTGGACATCACCTGGAAAGGACCAATTACATGGTTTCTGGCTCAAATATCTGACCAGTTTACATGCAATATTGGCCAGGCAACTGAATGAAATTTTACAAAAGGGCCAAATTGATGAATGGTTGACAACTGGAAAAACATACTTGATTCAGAAAGATGCAACTAAAGGAACAACACCTGAAAACTACAGACCAATAACATGCTTGCCAACAACCTTCAAATTACTCACAGGCATTATTGCAGATAACATGATGGATTATTTGGAAACAAACAACATCTTGCCAGTAGAGCAAAAAGGCAACAAAAGAAGGAACAGGGGCACAAAAGATCAGCTCCTAATTGATAAAATGATATTAGAAAATTGTAAGAACAGAAAAACGAACTTGAATATGGCCTGGATTGATTACAAAAAGGCATTTGACTCACTGCCACATAGTTGGATCATAAAATGCTTAGAAACAACTGGCATTAGCAAAAATATTACATCCTTTACTGAAAAGGCGATGAAACAATGGAGAACTGAGTTGGCAGTAGGGAATGAGATCTACGAAATGGTTAATATCAAGTGAGGAATTTTCCAGGGTGATTCACTTTCACCTCTTCTCTTCATCTTCGCAATGATCCCACTATCAGTAATATTTTAAAAAATGAGATTAGGCTACCAAACAGCCAAAGAAGCTGAAAAAATTTCACACATACTATATATGGATGATTTGAAACTCTATAGAAAGTCGGGAAACAGAAATCCAATCATTGACAATACAGTCCGAGTATTCAGCACCAATATTTCAATGCAGTTTGGCATGGAAAAATGTGCCACTGTATCCATAAAAAGAGGCAAAATCACTGCATGTGAGGGAATTGAAATGCCCAATGGCCAACTAATTAAATGCAACGAAAATGAAGCCTACAAATACTTAGGCACTCTGCAGTTGGATAACATCAAGCATGGAGAAGTAAAAACTATTGTCAGGTGAGAGTACACCAACAGAGTTAGGAAAATTTTGAAATCTAAATTGAATGGTGGAAATACAATCAAGGTCATAAATACCTGGGCAATAATAGTTATAAGATACACAGCTGGTATAGTTAACTGGACACAAGCTGATTTGGACATTTTGGACCAAAAAACCAGGAAACTATGACAATGCACTACAGTTTACATCCACGTGGTGATACTGATGGACTATACCTGCCCTGAAAATCAGATGGCAGAGGATTATTACAAGTGAAGCAAACAGTTGAAGAAGAAAAACATGCACTGGCTGATTATTTAAAAGAAAGTCAAGAACATCTATTAATCAAAGTAAAGAACAAAAAAACTACTGAAGGTACAACAGACGAAACAAGAATACAGAAAAGATGTGATAAAATCAAGAATGGAGAGTTGGCAGAACAAAGCACTGCATGGCCAATTTCTGGAAAAAATAAAAGATAAAGTGGACAGTGAACAAACTTGGTTATGGTTAACAACAGGTACATTAAAGAAAGAAACAGAGTCACTAATCCTGGCTGCGCAAGAACAAGCTATCCGCACAAATGCCATTAAGGCCAAAATCGAAAAATCCTCTGATGATGCCAAATGCAGACTTTGCAAAGAAGTTGATGAAACTGTTGATCACATACTCAGCTGCTGTAAAAAAATCGTGCAGACTGATTATAAATTGTGGCACAATTCAGTAGCACAAATGATCCATTGGAATTTGTGCAAAAATTATAATATTAAAACAGCAACAAACTGGTGGGAACATCAGCCTGAAAAAGTTACCGAAAATCAGATGGTCAAGATCTTGTGGGATTTTCCCATACAAACAGACAAAATACTGGCGCATAATACACCAGACATCACACTGGTTGAGAAAAATAAGGTCACAATCATAGACATCGCAATACCAGGTGATAGCAGGGTCGCTGAGAAGGAACATGAAAAAATCGCAAAATACCAGGACTTAAAAATTGAAATTCAATGACTATGGCACAAACCAGCAGTGGTAATTCCAGTGGTAATTGGCACACTGGGTGCTATTCCAAAAGCACTGGAATTACATTTAAAACAGTTAAAAATTGACAAAATCACCATCAGTCAAATGCAGAAAGCCGCACTGCTTGGATCTGCACGCATATTACAAAAATACATTACGATGTCCTAGGCCCCTGGGTGAGGCCCGACTAGTAACCAATGCCAAATCCGGCAAAACAACTGGCCGCTGTGATACAATTGTATAATAATAAAAATACTACACCCTATTTGGAACAGTTTATATCCTCCGACGTTACCTTCACAGTTACTAGGTCCTTGGTTAGGACTCGAGCTGTTGAGCTACCAACCAGCCCCAAAGGTTGTGAATCTCACCAAAGATTAACCACATAATAATACCTGTAATTATAATACCTGTAATAATGGGATATACCTGTAATTCGATACTCTGCAGGAATAATTGACTGGACCCATATGGAGTTGGGCAATTTGTATATAAAAACAAGGAAGCTTATGACAATGAATCATGCTTTGCACCCTAAAAGTGATGTTGACCAATTATATCTACCAAAAGCAGAGGGTGGTCGAGGACTCCTACAAGTAAAACAGACTTTGGAAGAAGAAAAACACAGCTTGAATGATTACATCCAGAAAAGTGAAGAACCAATGATTAAGGAAGTAAATAAAGAAGGCCTTTTAAAGACAACTAAGTCAAAAGCTGACTATAAGAAAGAATTAATTGAGAAGCGAGCTGAAAATTGGAAAAACAAAGCTATGCATAGCTAATACTTGAAAAGTATTGAAGGGAAAGCTGACCAAAGCTAACTTGGAACTGGAAGAAGGCGGGGCTTAGCAGTGTGAAGACAGACTTTCAGGCTGCTCCTGAATGTCCATCTATACCGGAGCATCTGGACGGTTCTTTTTTGGACCCAAGCTGTCCCGAAGAGACAGTGAAAGGTAGGGGGAGACCCAGTGGTCCCAGAGACGTTCGCAAAGTCTCTGCAGACCCAGGAAAAAACCCCTTTGCCAGTGACTTCCGGATTAACCATAAGGCTATTGAAGCTGCAGACAGCCCTAAAGAAAGAGAAAGTGTTTCCATCTGGTAAGAACATTTTATTGTTTAAAGAAAAGAAAAACGGACTGCCTAAAAATTCAAACTAATTTAAATTAAAGAATAGGAGAATCTAGTGGCGATTTTGATCTTTTTAATGGTTTTGGACAGTGGCTATATTATTATTATTATTATTATTATTATTATTATTATTATTATTATTATTATTATTATTATTATTATTATTATTATTAACATGGATAATGGATAGATTACTCCAACATCTCTTCTGATTTTTTGCAAGCGTGCTGTAAACCAATTCACTATAATTTGGCTGTTTACATCTTGACACTTTTATTGCTTGGTTGTTTTGGCTTAAGATCTGATAAGATTGTACAGTCTGCTTTTACTTGCAAATACTTCAGATTCTTAAGAAAGAATACTAACTGCGTATAAACATGGCGTCTATTCAAGCGTTCTTCAAGTTATTTTTTTCAGCCCTAAAGACGCTGTCTGATACAGAAGACAGAATTCAGGAAAATTGGATTATTTGTTGTTTTTGGCAACAAAGTATAAGGAAAAAACTGAGGATGTTTTTCAAATACAAAATAATAATGACGGAGATAAAGAATCTGGGCTTGTTGATATTCGTGACAATTGGTTTACTTCTGAGGGAGGAAAGAATGGAATGTTTGAAGAGGAGTTAAATGAAGAGAAAATTTACTTCAAAAGACGGAGGAGAAGAAAATATCAAAGAATTTATAGTTTATGAAATACTATTTGCAAAACATTTCATACCACTGCTGAGAATTAAAGACAAGCTGATAAAGGAAATAAAAAGAGGGTGTCAACATCATATGAGAGGCACTACAGACAAGAAGGTGCAAAAATTTCTTCATATGGACTTGTTTATAAAGATGTTTGGAGAATTGGACCCACAAATGGCAGCAGATATAAGATTGTTCTGTTATTGGAGAGATACAGGTTGATAGATGGAAGAGTATAATTCAAAATTAGCTAAACTTAGTTAAATCCATTTGTAGTAGGTATAGTTAAATAAAAATTGATAATGATAGTAATGTATACAATGTTGAGTTGATATGATAAGTAATAATTGGATACGAGAAGGGAAGGTTAGAAATATCTTTAGACTATATATAAAGATTATTAATAACAATAATTATTATTATTATAAAAAATAAAATAAAACTATATACAGTTAAATCTTAACTAATAGGGGAAAAGTGTATGATATAGGATATAATTAAATAAAGAAAGGAGAATGATAATAAATTATATACATGGAGGATTAGAAATCTTTGGTATTAAATATTATGGATGTTTAGCTAAAACAGGATATGAGGACTTAATGTTAATGGAGGATTTTATAAATAAGTAAACAAAATGCCAGTATGTGGTTATGGATTGAATCTTGGTATATTTAAGGATGAAGGATGTTTAAATAACTGTAGTCAACTAAAAGTGGAGGTATGATGATGTTAATATAGTAAATATTTGAGTTAAGACATTCGAATTCATATGAATTAATGAAAGAGATGCACAAAAGCTTTTTGTAACCAGTTGATATACTTTTTTGTAACAGATGTTTGTTGTGTGTTTTTTTAGTGTTTTTTTATTGTTGTGTGTATCAAATATATAAGTATATATATAATAGAGAGATACAAAGTGTGTCTGTGGGGGGAAATATAGTTAGGATAGATTAGCAAAGATACGGGAATAAGAAATGATACTAAATTATATCTGGGTTGGCGGAAGTACCATCCCAAGGAAACATAAACTGAGATTTAAAATAGACACACCAACAATAATAGAAAAAGAAAGGGAGAGAGGAGGAGAGAATGAAAGGAAGACGGAGGAAAGAAGAAAGAGGCAAGGAGAGGAGGATGGAAAGGAGAGAAAGAGGAGGAGACAGGATAGAAAAGGGAAGAGGAAGAGCAGGAGTAGGAGTAAGGTATGGGAAGAAGGAAGGGGAAGAAGAGGAGGAAGGATGAAAGTAGAGAAGGGAGGGAGGGAGAAAGGAAAGGGAAAGGAAAGGAAGATGGAAGGGAGAGAAAGGAAGGAGAGAGGGTAGGAAGGAAAAGAGGAAGAGTAGGAGCAAAGGAGCGGTAAGGGAAGAAGGAAGGGGAAGGAGAGGAGGAAGGAAGAAGGTAGAGAAGGGAGAGAGGGTGAAAAGAAAGAGGTAAGGGGAGGAGGATGGAAAGGAGAGAAAGAGGAGGAGAGAGGGTAGAAAGGGAAAGAGGAAGAGCAGGAGTAGGAGAAAGGTACAGGAAGAAGGAAGGGAAAGGAGAGGAGAAAGGAAGAAAGTAGAGAAGGGAGGAAGGGAGAAAAGAAAGGGAAAATAAGGTGATGTTATAACAGGAGGAAGGGATGGTAAACAAAGCAACCCAAACTATATATTATAACCTATTAAATGAAATAATAAATGTATAAGAATGATAAATGTTAAAACACTTGTAACCAAATGACATGCTGTATGTGATGATGGGTTTTGTGTGTGTGTGCGTGCGTGTGTGTTTTCTGATTTGTTTTGTTTTTTGTTTTTTTTATTGTTGTGGGAATGTGTTGTCTATGTAACAAAAATATTTTTTTTTAAAAAAAGCTAACTTGGAACTGGTTAAGATTAGGAGCACTGAAAGAAGAAACAGAAGGCTTTATTTTGGCATCTCAAGAACAAGCCTTAGCCACAAACTGCATGAAAGCAAAAATTCAACATGTTACCACCAACAGCAAATGTCGCCTCTGAAATGAAAAAGACGAGACAGTCGACCACTTGATCAGTGGGTGCAGCAAAATTTCACAAACTGACTACCTACAACGCCATAACCGCATTGCTAAGATCATTCACTGGAAATTGTGCCAAAAGTTTGGATTTGAGTACAGCAAAAACCACTGGGAACGTCAGGTTCAGAAGGTTTTAGAGAATGAGAAAGTCAAGATCTTGTGGGACTTCAGAATTCAGACTGACAGGCACTTGGCCCAAACACACATGACATAACAATAGTTGAAAAGAAAAAAGTATGGTTCATTGACATTGCAATACCTGGAGATTCACGAATTGAAGATAAACAGCAAGAAAAAATCACAAAGTACCGGGACTTGCAAATTGAAGTTGAGCGACTGTGGAAAAAGAAATTGTGTGTTGTCCCGATTGTAATTGGAGCACCAAAGGGCTACCTCACTATTTGGAAATTTTAAATTTATCAGACTTGAACATTCTGATTCTAGAAAAAACCACCCTACTTGGAACAGCTTATATCCTCCAACATTACCTTAACAGTTCCTAGGTCCTTGGTTAGGACTCGAGCTGTTGAGCTACCAACGATCCCCAAAGGCTGTGAATCTCACCAGAGATTAACATAATAATAATAATAATAATAATAATAATAATAATAATAATAATAATAATAGAACAAGACACTTCTACCAAAGTCCCACTGATGATATTATCTAGAATGGTAATGAAATGTTTGCGAGTTAAATGGCAAGCTTGGAGAATAAATCACTGCCAAAATCTATTTTTTCAATGCTGTTATATTTCTAATTTTAATTTAATGCTTTAATCATTCAAAAATTCAGACTACTATTTTGCAGAACAAATTACTGCAGGATAATTCATAGATATTTTCCTTTTTTGCGGCATAGTGATTAATATATGATAATAGAATGATAGGTTCCCTTCACGATGATGAATGGAAAGATATATTAGAATTGAAACTGTAGTTCAAGTAATAGCTAATGATGCTGCCAGATCACAGCTTTTCAATATGTCAGAGTACAAGAAGAAATACAAGAAGAAGCAATTAGGAGATATATTTGACATAAACTTTTGGAACTAGAATGGCTGCTTTGGTGCATAGTTATTAAATTACCTTGATTTTGATTTGTGCTTCCAGGAATAATAGGCTGAGGAAAACATTTGCACAGCCACATATATGTTTACTTGAGATCTTCCTTAGAGTTTATCATTATTAGCGATGAGTAATGCAGTTTTAGGAAGAAATCTTGACAAACAGAAATATAATGAATCATTGTGGATGAACAAAGTTAGCAGAATAAATTGAAAACAAAAAGTAGAAAGCTTTGATCTGAAAGTCTCAGCTTTACGGAGAATTCTTTAACAGAATAAGATTCATTTTTGTTTTCTTGAATGTATTTGTAGAGAATAAAATTGGATATTTATGTTTTGGTTGATTAGAAGGATAGATGCAATTCATCCTCAACAATCAGTCTTCATCTCCAAGAATAGTTGGAATGCAGACAAATGCCTCCTGAGACAGAAATTTCTATAAACAATAATCCTTAAAGCATTGTGTAGCGTGTGCAGCTGATGTATTATTTTTTTCCAGAAACAGATTTTGATAAAAGACACAGATTATGCACTTTGGCAGTAAGTCTAGGCAGCGTTTTTATGTTTCACATTTATATGATAATCACATCAGCTATAACACTTGCTATTACCATATTTACCAATTTAAAGAGGAGTAGGATGGCCTCTAGTGGTACATATCTGCACATAAAAATACAGGAAAATGATATGCATATGCATCTAGATTTTGGATACAAAGAAAGCTCCCTATCTTCTAATTATGATTACTGTTTTTAGAAAAACTCAGAGATAAATTTACCTTAATCCCTGACAGACCATTTAACAGAATTGTATGCAAAGTTAAAATAATTTTCTTACATTACATTTATAGCAATAGCAATAGCAGTAGACTTATATACCGCTTCATAGGCCTTTCAGGCCTCTCTAAGCGGTTTACAGAGAGTCAGCATATTGCCCCCAACAATCTGGGTCCTCATTTTACCCACCTCGGAAGGATGGAAGGCTGAGTCAACCCTGAGCCGGTGAGATTTGAACCGCTGACCTGCTGATCTAGCAGTAGCCTGCAGTGCTGCATTTAACCACTGCGCCACCTTGGCATTTAATTTTGTTCTGTAACTATTTATTCCATAATTCAACTTTTGCAACCTTTTATACTGAACTTAATGACACACATTAATGATGCTTTCAATTTTAGGAACACATTAAGATAGCTAAACTGTCAATTCTGGGATTTTTTTCTAGAAAAGAAGTTAACAATATGCATTATACAGTATATGAGTTGCTGGGTTTACAGTATGGAGAAAGTCATTTCTTATTTATCCTCTGCTTACAGGTGAATTGAAACTTATTAGTTTAATATCTATTCATAAAAAATGATAGAAGTCCAACTTGATGTCCAATTTCCAACAAGGAGACAACATGGAAACATGTAAAAAATCGTGACCCGTCAAAAGGGCGAATGACAAAACCGCGCCCGACTAAACCGCGTCGCTGATGTCATCAACAGGGTGACAACAGCCAGCGCGGAGAAAGAAGGGCGCTTTAAATAGCGCTTTGAAAGAATTCAACTTAAGGTAAGGGTTAGGTTTAGGGTTAGGTTAAGGGTTAGGGTTAGGTTTAGGGTTAGGTTAAGGGTTAGGGTTAGACTTAAGTTAAGGGTTAGGGTTAGTTTTAGGGTTAGGTTAATGGTTAGGTTTAGGGTTAGGTTTAGGATTAGGTTTAGGGTTAGGTTTAGGGTTAGGTTTAGGGTTAGGGGTTAAGTTTAGGTTTAGGGTTGACAGCGTGCTTCTGTCTGCGCGCTGTTGTCGCCCTGTTGATGATGTCAGCGACGCGGTTTAGTCGGGCACGGTTTTGTCGTTTGCCCTTTTGTCGGTGAACCGTAAAAAATTAACCCTTGAGTATACATTTCTGGCTATGGTACAAGCTGCTTAAATAAAATAATGTTTTACTTGATTGGTTTATGATTATATCTAATTGTTATTTGGTTTTGCATAATGGTCCAGTCAAGTTATGGACAATATCATCTCTTTTTTTAAAGAATTGGATAGGGGGAAGTAAATTCAGCCACAATGTTCTCTAAACAGCCAAAATTGAATCCAACTGTAGAATGCAAAAACTTACTGAACTGAAAATCACCGCATAAACAAGGTGTTGTTCACAACAATCTTATTCTAATTGTGAAATAATATTCTAATGCTTTGAACAGGTTTTCACATATTTTTATAACTTATGTTATATTGCAATAGTGCAATTGTGTACCTTTGAAGCCTTTGGGTTTAGTGTTTAGTGGTATTAAAATTATTCCAGAGTTACAAAAAATAATTTGAAGTGTAAGATAAAGATTTTAAATCTTCTTGTCTGAGAGTTCTTTATTCAGAACAAGACAGGACTGTTTCATATAAATTTTCCCCATAATAAAAATACAAGAAAGATCTGAATTATGCAGTGTTTTTTTAAAGCAACTCTAGTCAATTTTGGACATTGTAAAAATGAAAGTTCAATAAAATGCATGGAAATTTATTTTAAGCTACTTATGTAGTATAAAAGTACAGGTATCACAAAATACTTTTATGTAATGGAACTCTACAAGCACTGTTTCTATGTGTATTTATATGTATATGTGAGCATGTATGCATGTGTATGTATATATAAATATTGTAAATAAATAGTATTTCTAAAGCAGGATGTTAGGAAGGTAACTAGAGAAATGCTTTTGATACTGAAGCACTGTTATGCTGTACTAAGGCTAAGATTCTATGTTTTGTCTAGGATGAAAAATTGAAAATAAACATTTTCAAGGAAGGAAACACAATAGTGAATATAAGTTATTTGACAAGTACAAAATATTTGAAATGTCTTACCTACATGAATGTGATGCTACAGTAATTCTTAATAATAATAATAATAATAATAATAATAATAACAACAACAACAACAACAACAACAATAATAATAATAAGCCTAGGCCCCTGGGTGGGGCCCGACTAGTAACCAATGCCAAATCCGGCGAAACAACTGGCCGCTGTGATACAATTGTATAATATAATAATAATAATAATAATAATAATAATAATAATAACAACAACAACTCCGCCGTTGCCGGTCCCAAGCCCGGATGAGAAAGGAGGAAGGTTGGGATCAGGTTGGCATCTGGTCCCGTAAAAAAACCCCTGCCAACCCATACAATATGGTGAAAAAAACGAATAAGAATTCCATACCGCATCGGTCGTCGCGCGGGTTAACAAGGGCCGCGGCGGATGTTGAGGTCCCTGGACATCCGTCGACAAGTGGGCTACAAGTGGACCAGCCAAAAAAACGACAAAAATATAGTTCAGATGAAAACCGTGCCATAATGGCCTGTTACTACAACTCAGAGCCAGAAAAAAGAGGATATTTAAAGCGAATGTATGAATTATGGAAACAACAATATCCAGATTCAAATGTTAGTGAACAACGACTAGCAGATCAAAGGCGATTTATTATACGGAATAAAGTGTTTAGTGAAGTTGAACATGAGGAAATTCAGGCAAATTGCAAAACCCAAAAAACAAAATATCACAAGCGGAAATAACTGATATTCAAGACACAACTAAAGACACTATAGTAGAACTCCCAGAAGAAGCTCTCAGGAAGGAAATAACATCACCACCACTAGAACCAGTTATCACTGAACCAACTGATGAACTAACTCAAAAACAAAAAGAATTGAAGGATAAGATCATGGAGCATTTTCTGCTTAATGAGGAAAGGCAATGTTTACCATCACTAAAAACTGTGCCTAAGAAAATTTTGGCCCCTATCATGAAAATGGTTAATGCAGTGTTTTCAACAATTGAACCGGGATCCATCTTGGAAACAAACCAGTTAATGTACAGTGCAGCTGTAATAGTCACTAATGAACTAGGCATTAAAATTAAAGTACCTTGTCACACAACAGAAAAAGCATCAAAGCCAAAGTGGAAAATCCGTCTAGAACAAAAAATCAAAAAATTAAGGGCAGATGCTAGTAACTTAAAGAACATGCATGAGCAACGGCTTAAAAACAACAAAATCATAGATCGGCTAATCAGAAGATATAGATTGGATACAAGAAACATCAATGAAGCTGTAGAGATTGTAAAACAGCAGATAATAGCAACAGCTAGAAAAATTGAAAGATATGAGGCACGAATCATCCAATATAAACAAAATCAGCAATTTCGATCAGACCAACGGCGTTTTTATCAAAGTCTTAATGTGAATGGTGACACCAAAAGTGAAAAACCAGAAAAGCAGGCCACAGTTGAATTCTGGAAAGAATTGTGGGAAAATGCAAAGGACTACAACAAGGAAGCAAAGTGGATACATGACTTTGAGAAAAGCATTGGCAACAAACAAATGCAAGTATTAGAAATAACAACTGAGATGATCAAAAATCGAGTTAAAAAGGTAAAGAATTGGACATCACCTGGAAAGGACCAATTACATGGTTTCTGGCTCAAATATCTGACCAGTTTACATGCAATATTGGCCAGGCAACTGAATGAAATTTTACAAAAGGGCCAAATTGATGAATGGTTGACAACTGGAAAAACATACTTGATTCAGAAAGATCCAACTAAAGGAACAACACCTGAAAACTATAGACCAATAACATGCTTACCAACAACCTTCAAATTACTCACAGGCATTATTGCAGATAACATGATGGATTATTTGGAAACAAACAACATCTTGCCAGTAGAGCAAAAAGGCAACAAAAGAAGGAGCAGGGGCACAAAAGATCAGCTTCTAATTGATAAAATGATATTAGAAAATTGTAAGAACAGAAAAACGAACTTGAATATGGCCTGGATTGATTACAAAAAGGCATTTGACTCACTGCCACATAGTTGGATCATAAAATGCTTAGAAACAACTGGCATTAGCAAAAATATTACATTCTTTACTGAAAAGGCAATGAAACAATGGAGAACTGAGTTGGCAGTAGGGAATGAGAGCTACGGAATGGTTAATATCAAGCGAGGAATTTTCCAGGGTGATTCACTTTCACCTCTTCTCTTCATCATCGCAATGATCCCACTATCAGTAATCTTAAAAAAAATGAAATTAGGCTACCAAACAGCCAAAAAAGCTGAAAAAATTTCGCATTTACTATATATGGATGATTTGAAACTCTATGGAAAGTCAGAAATAGAAATCCAATCATTGACAAATACAGTCCGAGTATTCAGCACCGATATTTCAATGCAGTTTGGCATGGAAAAATGCGCCACTGTATCCATAAAAAGGGGCAAAATCACTGCATCTGAGGGAATTGAAATGCCCAATGGCCAACTAATTAAATGCAAAGAAAATGAAGCCTACAAATACTTAGGCATTCTGCAGTTGGATAACATCAAGCATGGAGAAGTAAAAACTATTGTCAGGCGAGAGTACACCAACAGAGTTAGGAAAATTTTGAAATCTAAATTGAATGGTGGAAATACAATCAAGGCCATAAATACCTGGGCAATACCAGTTATAAGATACACAGCTGGCATAGTTAACTGGACACAAGCTGATTTGGACCTTTTGGACCGAAAAACCAGGAAACTAATGACAATGCACTACAGTTTACATCCACGTGGTGATACTGATAGACTATATCTGCCCCGAAAATCAGGTGGCAGAGGATTATTACAAGTGAAGCAAACAGTTGAAGAAGAAAAACATGCACTGGCTGATTGTTTAAAAGACACTCAAGAACATCTATTAATCGAAGTAAAGAACAAAAATCTACTGAAGGCCCAACAGACAAAACAAGAATACAGAAAAGATGTGATAAAATCAAGAATGGAGAGTTGGCAGAACAAAGCACTGCATGGTCAATTTCTGGAAAAAATAAAAGATAAAGTGGACAGTGAACAAACTTGGTTATGGTTAAAAACAGGTACATTAAAGAAAGAAACAGAGTCACTAATCCTGGCTGCGCAAGAACAAGCTATCCGCACAAATGCTATAAAGGCCAAAATCGAAAAATCCTATGATGATGCCAAATGCAGACTTTGCAAAGAAGCTGATGAAACTGTTGATCACATACTCAGCTGCTGTAAAAAAATCGCGCAGACTGATTATAAATTGCGGCACAATTCAGTAGCACAAATGATCCATTGGAATTTTTGCAAAAATTATAATATTAAAACAGCAACAAACTGGTGGGAACATCAGCCTGAAAAAGTCACCGAAAATCAGATGGTCAAGATCTTGTGGGATTTCCGTATACAAACCGACAAAATACTGGCGCATAATACACCAGACATCACACTGGTTGAGAAAAATAAGGTCACAATCATAGACATCGCAATACCAGGTGATAGCAGGGTCGCCGAGAAGGAACATGAAAAAATCGCAAGATACCAGGACTTAAAAATCGAAATTCAACGACTATGGCACAAACCAGCAGTGGTAATTCCAGTGGTAATTGGCACACTGGGTGCTATTCCAAAAGCACTGGAATTACATTTAAAACAGTTAAAAATTGACAAAATCACCATCAGTCAAATGCAAAAAGCCGCACTGCTTGGATCTGCACGCATATTACGAAAATACGTTACGACGTCCTAGGCCCCTGGGTGGGGCCCGACTAGTAACCAATGCCAAATCCGGCGAAACAACTGGCCGCTGTGATACAATTGTATAATAATAATAATAATAATAATAATAATAATAATAATAATAATAATAATAATAATAATAATAATAATAATAATAATAATAATAATAATAATCACTGCCACATAGTTGGATCATAAAATGCTTAGAGACAACTGGCATTAGCAAAAATATTACATCTTTTACTGAAAAGGCGATGAAACAATGGAGAACTGAGTTGGCAGTAGGGAATGAGATCTACGGAATGGTTAATATCAAGAGAGGAATTTTCCAGGGTGATTCACTTTCACCTCTTCTCTTCATCATTGCAATGATCCCACTATCAGTAATCTTAAAAAAAATGAAATTAGGTTACCAAACAGCCAAAGAAGCTGAAAAAATTTCGCATTTACTATATATGGATGATTTGAAACTCTATGGAAAGTCAGAAATAGAAATCCAATCATTGACAAACACAGTCCGAGTATTCAGCACTGATATTTCTATGCAGTTTGGCATGGAAAAATGCGCCACTGTATCCATAAAAAGGGGCAAAATCACTGCATGTGAGGGAATTGAAATGCCCAATGACCAATTAATTAAATGCAAAGAAAACAAAGCCTACAAATACTTAGGCATTCTGCAGTTGGATAACATCAAGCATGGAGAAGTAAAAACTATTGTCAGGTGAGAGTACACCAACAGAGTTAGGAAAATTTTGAAATCTAAATTGAATGGTGGAAATACAATTAAGGCCATAAATACCTGGGCAATACCAGTTATAAGATATACAGCTGGTATAGTTAACTGGACACAAGCTGATTTGGACCTTTTGGACCGAAAAACCAGGAAATTAATGACAATGCACTACAGTTTACATCCACGTGGTGATACTGATAGACTATATCTGCCCCGAAAATCAGGTGGCAGAGGATTATTACAAGTGAAGCAAGCAGTTGAAGAAGAAAAACATGCACTAGCTGATTATTTAAAAGAAAGTCAAGAACATCTATTAATCGAAGTAAAGAACAAAAATCTACTGAAGGCCCAACAGACGAAACAAGAATACAGAAAAGATGTGATAAAATCAAGAATGGAGAGTTGGCAGAACAAAGCACTGCATGACCAATTTCTGGAAAAAATAAAAGATAAAGTGGACAGTGAACAAACTTGGTTATGGTTAACAACAGGTACATTAAAGAAAGAAACAGAGTCACTAATCCTGGCTGCGCAAGAACAAGCTATCCGTACAAATGCCATTAAGGCCAAAATCGAAAAATCCTCTGGCGATGCCAAATGCAGACTTTGCAAAGAAGCTGATGAAACTGTTGATCACATACTCAGCTGCTGTAAAAAAATCGTGCAGACTGATTATAAATTGCGGCACAATTCAGTAGCACAAATGATCCATTGGAATTTGTGCAAAAATTATAATATTAAAACAGCAACAAACTGGTGGGAACATCAGCCTGAAAAAGTCACAGAAAATCAGATGGTCAAGATCTTGTGGGATTTCCGTATACAAACCGACAAAATACTGGCGCATAATACACCAGACATCACACTGGTTGAGAAAAATAAGGTCACAATCATAGACATCGCAATACCAGGTGATAGCAGGGTCGCCGAGAAGGAACATGAAAAAATCGCAAGATACCAGGACTTAAAAATCAAAATTCAACGACTATGGCACAAACCAGCAGTGGTAATTCCAGTGGTAATTGGCACACTGGGTGCTATTCCAAAAGCACTGGAATTACATTTAAAACAGTTAACAATTGACAAAATCACCATCAGTCAAATGCAAAAAGCCGCACTGCTTGGATCTGCACGCATATTACTAAAATACGTCACGACGTCCTAGGCCCCTGGGTGGGGCCCGACTAGTAACCAATGCCAAATCCGGCGAAACAACTGGCCGCTGTGATACAATTGTACAATAATAATAATAAATAATAAACAGTGGAGAACTGAGTTGGCAGTAGGGAATGAGAACTACGGAATGGTTAATATCAAGTGAGGAATGAAAATGAAGCCTACAAATACTTAGGCATCCTGCAGTTGGATAACATCAAGCATGGAGAAGTAAAAACTATTGTCAGGGGAGAGTACACCAACAGAGTTAGGAAAATTTTGAAATCTGAATTGAATGGTGGAAATACAATCAAGGCCATAAATACCTGGGCAATACCAGTTATAAGATACACAGCTGGTATAGTTAATTGGACACAAGCTGATTTGGACATTTTTGACCAAAAAACCAGGAAACTAATGACAATGAACTACAGTTTACATCCACGTGGTGATACTGATGGACTACACCTGCCCCGAAAATCAGGTGGCAGAGGATTATTACAAGTCAAGCAAATAGTTGAAGAAGAAAAACATGCACTAGCTGATTATTTAAAAGAAAGTCAAGAACATCTATTAATCAAAGTAAAGAACAAAAATTTATTAAAGGACCAACATACGAAACAAGAATACAGAAAAGATGTGATAAAATCAAGAATGGAGAGTTGGCAGAACAAAGCATTGCATAGCCAATTTCTGGAAAAAATAAAAGATAAAGTGGACAGTGAAAAAACTTGGTTATGGTTAACAACAGGTACCTTAAAGAAAGGAACAGAGTCACTAATCCTGGCTGCGCAAGAACAAGCTATCTGCACAAATGCCATTAAGTCCAAAATCGAAAAATCCTCTGGTGATGCCAAATGCAGACTTTGCATTTGCCGAGGTGGCGCAGTGGGTAGAGTGCAGTACTGCAGGCCACTTCAGCTGACTGCTAGTTCAGCAGTTCGGCTGTTCAAATCCCACTAGGCTCAGGGTTGACTCAGCCTTCCATCCTTCCGAGGTGGGTAAAATGAGGACCCGGATTGTTGTTGGGGGCAATATGCTGACTCTGTAAACCGCTTAGAGAGGGCTGAAAGCCCTATGAAGCGGTATATAAGTCTAACTGCTATTGCTATTGCTATTGCTATTTGCAAAGAAGCTGATGAAACTGTTGATCACATACTCAGCTGCTGTAAAAAAATCGCGCAGACTGATTATAAATTGCAGCACAATTCAGTAGCACAAATGATCCATTGGAATTTGTGCAAAAATTATAATATTAAAACAGCAACAAACTGGTGGGAACATCAGCCTGAAAAAGTCACCGAAAATCAGATGGTCAAGATCTTGTGGGATTTTCGCATACAAACAGACAAAATACTGGCGCATAATACACCAGACATCACACTGATTGAGAAAATTAAGGTCACAATAATAGACATCGCAATACCAGGTAATAGCAGGGTCGCCGAAAAGCAAAATGAAAAAATCGCAAAATACCAGGACTTAAAAATTGAAATTCAACGACTATGGCACAAACCAGCAGTGGTAATTCCAGTGGTAATTGGCACACTGGGTGCTATTCCAAAAGCACTGGAATTACATTTAAAACAGTTAAAAATTGACAAAATCACCATCAGTCAAATGCAAAAGGCGCACTGCTTGGATCTGCACGCATATTACGAAAATACGTTACGACATCCTAGGCCCCTGGGTGGGGCCCGACTAGTAACCAATGCCAAATCCAGCCAAACAACTGCCTGCTGTGATACAATTCTGTTGTGATGATAATAATAATAAAAATAAAAATAAAAATACTACACCCTACTTGGAACAGTTTATATCCTCCGACGTTACCTTCACAGTTACTAGGTCCTTGGTTAGGACTCGAGCTGTTGAGCTACCAACCTGCCCCAAAGGCTGTGAATCTCACCAAAGATTAACCACATAATAATACCTGTAATTATAATACCTGTAATAATGGGCTATATCTGTAATTCGATACTCTGCAGGAATAATTGACTGGGGCCCGACTAGTAATCAATGCCAAATCCGGTGAAACAACTGGCCGCTGTGATACCTTGTATTATAATAACAACAATAATAATAATAATAATAATAATAATAATAATAATAATAATAATAATAATAATGTACAGTTTACATCCACGTGGTGATACTGATAGACTATATCTGCCCCGAAAATCACGTGGCAGAGGATTATTACAAGTGAAGCAAACAGTTGAAGAGGAAAAACATGCACTGGCTGATTATTTAAAAGAAAGTCAAGAACATCTATTAATCGAAGTAAAGAACAAAAATCTACTGAAGGCCCAACAGACAAAACAAGAATACAGAAAAGATGTGATAAAATCAAGAATGGAGAGTTGGCAGAACAAAGCACTGCATGGTCAATTTCTGGAAAAAATAAAAGATAAAGTGGACAGTGAACAAACTTGGTTATGGTTAAAAACAGGTACATTAAAGAAAGAAACAGAGTCACTAATCCTGGCTGCGCAAGAACAAGCTATCCGCACAAATGCCATTAAGGCCAAAATCGAAAAATCCTCTGATGATGCCAAATGCAGACTTTGCAAAGAAGCTGATGAAACTGTTGATCACATACTCAGCTGCTGTAAAAAAATCGTGCAGACTGATTATAAATTGCGGCACAATTCAGTAGCACAAATGATCCATTGGAATTTGTGCAAAAATTATAATATTAAAACAGCAACAAACTGGTGGGAACATCAGCCTGAAAAAGTCACCGAAAATCAGATGGTCAAGATCTTGTGGGATTTCCGTATACAAACTGACAAAATACTGGCGCATAATACACCAGACATCACACTGGTTGAGAAAAATAAGGTCACAATCATAGACATCGCAATACCAGGTGATAGCAGGGTCGCCGAGAAGGAACATGAAAAAATCGCAAGATACCAGGACTTAAAAATCGAAATTCAACGACTATGGCACAAACCAGCAGTGGTAATTCCAGTGGTAATTGGCACACTGGGTGCTATTCCAAAAGCACTGGAATTACATTTAAAACAGTTAAAAATTGACAAAATCACCATCAGTCAAATGCAAAAAGCCGCACTGCTTGGATCTGCACGCATATTACGAAAATAAGTTACGACGTCCTAGGCCCCTGGGTGGGGCCCGACTAGTAACCAATGCCAAATCCGGCGAAACAACTGGCCGCTGTGATACAATTATACAATAATAATAATAATAATAATAATAATAATAATAATAATAATAATAATAACGACTAGAAACATCTCTTTTGCATTTTTATGACTATTAGCCATTTTAAGGGAGGAAGACAAAGAAAATTTCTCCAATAATTTGGCTAGGGTATGGATATGGGATCTTCATTTAGTTACAAGGTAGCTTGTTTTTGTGGGGAGTTTGTTGTTGGGGTAAATAAGAACAATAAGGAGTATTAGATAAAGTTCACTTCTTTGAATTATTTATAAAAACAATAAAGGTAAGACTGGGAAAAAACTTTCAAAACTGGTTTAAATGTCAGTGAACCTTCATCTTTGTAGTGATTTGCACTTTTCTTGGTTTGTCAGCCTCATTTGGTAGTATACATTCATCACAAAGGCAGATATTATACATGACTGACTCACCAAATAATAATTTGTGTGATATCATTAAGAACAATTGCAGTGCTTTTAACTGATGAATATTTAGTTGTATATTTATTTTCTACTCTTAATATAATCTTGTTTATAAGCTACTTGTAAATTGCCAGTGGTCCATGTGAAGTCAGCAGGATAGAAATCCTGTAATGACTGGCTGATTGAATAAAATAATTTAAGGCCATGTATATTATCTTCTAGAAAATCTGCTACCAGATTCAGATACATGAAGCTGCAGTGCAATCTTGAATTGAAATGAGAAACACAAAGACCATGGTACTGAGATTCATACCAGTTGTTCACAAAATTCCTGTGGAGAAATACACACACACACACACACACACACACACACACACACACACACACACGTACGTACGTATGTATACATAGATACATACATACATACTGTACATACATACATATATAATATCACATATCACCGGACTCTATAAGATTTTAGCATCCTTGATAACATTTCATATAAGAATAGCAAACCTTCAAATTCTTTATGTAATCAGCAACAATGCACAATAATACTTCTTATTTCTAGAGAATATGTTAACCTGTGTTTAACTAAATAAAAAAGTTATTGGTTTTCTTTAATATGGAATGATTGAGACAAAGGTAGCAAAATTGAAGTCTTTTTTCTCTATATACCATGTTTTAAGGCTATTTTGGAAACAAATGAAATGCACATTTATAAATGTATGTGGAACTGGATTATTTGAGGGATCTCCTTTCCCTCATTACATTAACCCAATCTATCAGGTCCTCCAGGATAGGAAAGTTATCAATTATAGTAGAACCTCTAGTCATGTACACTTCTGACCATGACCAAAGTGGGTTCTGACCAAAAAATTCACATTTTTTTTTGCAGCCAATTTCTCCTTCTGTGCCAAATTTCCAAAATTAGATTTGGGTCATGACCAGTTCGGGTTGCAACCAAAGTTATGGAATGAATTATCGTTGTGACCAGAGGTTCTACTGTACATCTATAAAAGAATGTCATCTGACAAGACCTGGAAAAAAGCCTATTCTACCACGGTATGTCCCTGTGGAGCATAACCCCTCCCCTCAGACCTATTTTCAAAGGTTTATCCAGATGAAACACTTCCAACAATAATTTTTAAAAATCTACCATTATTGTAGCTTTTTCTCCCTAATTGTTCTTTTCTTGTAATGGAAACAGTAGGAAACACATGAAAAAGTGGAAAATAGCTGGAAAACAATGTTTTAACTACCTTTAAAATGCTCTGAATGAAGCAGAATGACTGCACAATAAAAGCCACATCCAGAACTCTTAGAACAGAACAGAACAGAACAGAACAGAACAGAACAGAACAGAACAGAACAGAATAGAATAGAATAGAATAGAATAGAATAGAATAGAATAGAATTTTTTATTGGCCAAGTGTGATTACACACAAGGAATTTGTCTTTGGTGCTTAAGCTCTCGGTGTACATAAAAAGACATGAAAAGATACATTCGTTAAGAATAATAAGGTACAACTCTTAATGAAAGTCATAGGGTACAAATAAGCAATCAGGAAGCAATCAATATCAATATAAATCATAAGGATACAAGCAACAAAGTTACAGTCCTGCACTCATAAGTGGGAGGAGATGGATGATAGGAATGATGAGAAGACAAAAAGTAATAGTAATGCAGCCTTAGTGAATGATTTGACAGTGGTGAGGGAATTATTTGTTTGGCAAAGTGATGGTGTTCAGGAAAAAAAAACCTGTTCTTGTGTCTAGTTGTTTTGGTGTGCAGAGCCCGATAGTGTCATTTTGAGGATAGGAGTTGAAACAATTTGTGTCCAAGATGTGAGAGGTCTGTAAATATTTTCACGGCCCTCTTTTTGACTCCTGCAGTGTACAGATCCTCAATGGAAGGCAGGTTGCCAGTAATTGTTTTTTCTGCAGTTATGATTATCCTCTGAAGTCTGTGTCTGTCTTGTTGGGTTGCAGAACCAAACCAGATTGTTATAGAGGTGCAGGTGACAGACTCAATAATCTCTCTGTCAAACTGTATCAGCAGCTCCTTGGGCAGTTTGAGCTTCCTCAGTTGGCACAGAAAGAACATTCTTTGTTGTGCTTTTTTGATGACATTTTTGAAGTTAGGTGTCCATTTTAGGTCTTGAGATATGATAGAACCTAGAAATTTGAAGGTCTCTACTGTTGATACTGTGTTGTCTAGTATTGTAAGAGATGGTAGTATGATAGGGTTTTTCCTAAAGTCTACCATCATTTCTACGGTTTTGCGTGTGTTCAGTTCCAGATTGTTCCGGTTGCTCCACGAGCTAGTTGTTCAATCTCCCATCTGTATGTGCTTTCATCATTGTTTCAAATGAGACCAATCACTGTTGTATCATCTGCAAACCAGTAGTTTAACAGATGGATCATTTGAGATGCAGTCATTGGTATATAGAGAGAAGAGAAATGGAGAGAGCATACAGCCCTGTGGGGCTCCTGTGCTAATTGTACAGGTATCTGATGTGATTTTGCCTAGCTTCACCTGCTGCTTCCTGTCTGTTTGGAATAATATGTTTAGATGTCAAATTAAGGTTTGAATTCTACTTAAGGCAAGATGTGTACATCTTTTTTGAGTGAGGGTAGGGTATAAGAATAAAATGTATGGATTTGTGGATTATGTATTCCTATACCAGAACCTGTATTAAAGAAAATGGATAATTTTCCATTAAAGGAGTTTTAGCATGGCAGAAAATGTGTGTAGCACCTGCTATAAACCAAACACCAGTACTGAGTTTGAGAGTTTTCCAGTGATTTCTCAAGCAGAATTAGCTGCTTTGTTATATTGTCCATTAGATTAAGCTTGCAGCAACCCTATTTCAAGGACTGCATTGCTCATAAACATAAGAAAAAGTTTCTGACTAATTGACAAAAAGGCAAAACATATGAAAAATAATCTTGAAATATTCTATAGATTAATTGTTAGTCACATTAAATAATGCTGAACAAGTAAAGCAAATGAAGTGGGAAGTATGCCACTTATAAACTGACAAACAATTGGCAAACATTTTATAAGACTGGCTTTTTGCTTCTGAACTTTCAGTTCTATAACCTTTCTCAGTTTAAGATGTTCTTCTCAGGAACGATTTTCTGGTTCAGGATTCAAGAATAGTAATCCAGTGTCCTAGCATGGATAATCCAGATATAATCAACTGATATAGCTATGACAGTAAGGAAACAATATAAGAAAAGCTTATTATCTTCATTAATTTTCACTCAATTTCCACCATACTGAGAAGATATTACTTTGATAATGTAAGCTGCCCAATTTAGAAAGAAAGAATTCCCTGAAGAAAATTAAAAAAGGAAAGAAAAAAGAAAACAAACAACAAATACCCCTCACCCCACCACAGTATCATGCTGCTATCAAATTTATTGGTTTCAAAATTTTACAAGTGATAAAAAGTTAATATTGTGTTAATGCAATTTTTAAATGCTTTATAATTGCTATCATAGTGCAAATTATTTGTTTTTATTACTGCTGTTTAGCCAGGCTCCTTATCTTATCAGTTTGGGATCTTGTAAAGGAGCCTCTTGAGTTTTGTCATAGATAATAGATTACTTGCAATAAGTATACCATGGAAATTAACTAAATTCAATTTCACAAACCATCCTCATACTTATTTTACATGAACTCAAAAAGAGAAATGCAAAAAAGATTAATTTTAATGCCCACTTCTTAGTTTATGCTTCTTGTTTCTTGAAAAATATTAAAAAATATATAGCAGACTATGTTTTCTGAGAAAATACCAATATGTTTTACATCTTAATTTATTTTGTCATGCATTAAGGAAGGAAGATTACTCAATACATTTTCTGAAAATATTCTACCATTCTATTATTGTTCTTCTTATTAACATCACACATATATACAAACTCAACACCATGGAGTGATCTTAATTCTGGATCTTGTGGGAAGTGCAAAATGGTGGCCAGATTGGCAATATAGAAGATTCTATTTTCACTTGAAGTGGCAGAAAAGGTAATGAGAAAAGGTTACTCAATTCTCATGGTAACATGTTGCAGGGTATTTCTTTACCACTGAAATGGAATGGAGAACCCACAGGTGCTTTTCGAGTTTTTGGTATCTTGTTTTTCCAAGAATGGTTTCAGCCACAACATGTTACATTTGTACCATGTTTATTGAATAAGAGCATAGCTCCATAATCTGTGTAAATTAAAAATACTGGATAATTATAGAATCGTTTTACAGGTATGTAGGGGTCTTGCAAGTGTCTGGTTTTGAAACAACCAAGAAATGTATCTTTATTGCCAGGTTATAAAAGATCATGCTAAATATTAATCTGTGAAACATTATCTTTATAATTATCAAGACCAAGTAAGATCAAATAATATATTCAGGTAAAAGTTCCTTAAGAATTACCAGCTCCCTATATATACCCCACATACATGTTCATTATTTATGGCATTTGAAAGCAAAGACTAGAAGTACCATGATTAGAGACAAATAAACTTGTGAACAAAACAAATATGTATGTATGTATGTGTGTGTGTGTGTGTGTGTGTATGTGTGTGTGTGTATATATAGATAGATAGATAGATAGATAGATAGATAGAGAGAGAGAGAGAGAGAGAGAGAGAGAGAGAGAGAGAGAGAGAGAGACAGAGAGACAGAGAGACAGAGAGACAGAGAGACAGAGAGACAGAGAGACAGAATTAGAATCTGCCTAAGATGCAATATAGCACAGGGTCTAATCCCAGCCTAAATAGCTTGAAATAGATCTATACTAGTCTCCCTTTATTTATTTATCAGCACAAATACAACATATATGTGTGTGTGTGTGTGTGTGTGTGTGTGTGTGTGTGTGTGTGTGTGTGTGTAAATATATATATTTAAAGTCACAACCCCTGGTATGCCACAATTATGGGAGGAAGCTAACTGCTTACATTATCTGTCCATCGGCTCGTCACAAGAGACCATCCAGACAGAAACCCAATATTTTTACTGTTGCCTTTGCCACATTTGTGTTGTATTTGTGCTGATAAATAAATAAAGGGAGACTAGTATAGATCTATTTCAAGCTACATACAACATTTTGTTGCAACAAAAAGGCAACAGTAAAAATATTGGGTTTCTGCCTGGATGGTCTCTTGTGACGAGCCGAAGGACAGAGAATGGAAGTAGTGACCTTCCTCCCATATTTGGGCATACCGGGGGTTGTAAAAATCTAATAGATACCTTTCACCCTGGCTTCACTGATAACGGATAAGAGCCTGTGGCCTAATGGCTAAGATGTCTGCCTAGTATGTAATATAGCCCAGGTTCAAATCCCAGTAAGGGTATGGCTAGCTGATGAGAGCTAAATAGCTTGAAATAGATCTATACTAGTCTCCCTTTATTTATTTATCAGCACAAATACAACAACATATACATACATACATACATACATACATACATACATACATACATACATACATATATATATATATATATATATATATATATATATATATATACATATATACATATATATATATATATATATATATATATATATATATATATATATATATATATATATATATAGAGAGAGAGAGAGAGAGAGAGAGGGAGGGAGGGAGGGAGGGAGGGAGGGAGGGAGGGAGGGAGGGAGGGAGGGAGGGAGGGAGGGGCGTAGAATATAGTTCTGACTAAACTCATAGAAACATTAGAGTCTGACTGAATTATTCATCCATATGGGCACTTAACTTGTTAGGCTTTATGAATGCTACCTATGTGGATTTGTCTGCTTACTGCTTGGCTTTGCCAATAAGCTGAGCATTACAAATACAAAGTGTGTTCACAAATCAAAGGAATCTGTCAAGAATAAGTTTCCTAACAACACTATAGAGGCTTAGAAAATGATGCAGGTTAAGGCAACTTGGGATAATGTACGAAGAGCTAGCCTAATGGAAGTATATTGCTTTCAACTAAATCCTCATGTTCTCTGATAAATTACAATATTGTCTTATTTTCTGCAGCATTATGTTCTGTTTCATTGTATACACTCTTCTATCATGAAGGATAAGTAGAATCTTTCTGGCAAATGAAATGGAAGACTGTGAATTAGTATTTCTGTGAATTGTAACTAATGCTACAATTGCCAAGCCATTAACTTTCTACAACAAACAACACTGTATTAGAAATAAACAATTGATAATTATTTGCTAATCATCATGCTACATTTTAATATTTTAACAAATATAAGCAGGACTCAGATTTAAATTGCAAGTGGAAATAGGGCTATTTTTGATCTAAAGAATAAAAAGTAGGGCCAAGTATTGAACATTTCAAATTGGTGTCTTTAGATTAGTTGCTAGTAATGGTGATGGGAATGTTTCTCACACTCTACCTCTTCCATTTTCCCAATCCTGGTTCAAAATGTGGTATTAAAATGAATGAATGGATGGATTGGATGGATGGATGGATGGATGAATGAATGAATGAATGTTTTTCAGGTCCAGGGTTAAAATTTTAACATGTCTTAAACCCACAGTTGTAGCAGTTAAAAATGTGATTGCAGTGGCTTCTACAATTATTAAACTATGTTTCTTGATTATTATCAATTAAATTCATAGCCCTCATTAAGACAGATAAATAAATGTCATACCAAATGAAATAGGCTTAGTGTAAATTTGTGTTGTTTCATTGAAGTCAAGGCTCATAAAACTGTAAAAACATCTGCTGTTAGAAAGAAATTAAATGGAATGGAATGCTGCATAAATTAGGCAAAAGAATAAAAAAGAGTGCATCATTAATGTTGTGTCTGCAATACAATGTTTCTGCTCCATTTAGCACAACAGATACAGAACCCAGAGAGTTTGAGATGATTTTCCCCCTTCCCCCACTCTCTGGTGCAATCTTGCTATTTGTTATTTAGTCATATATCTTTATTTAAGTGATTGAGAGGGATTCCTTTCAAAGAATAAGAACCAAGTTTACAATGAACAGGTAATCATTGAAAATTTAAGGCATATATTAAAAAGTGATTGTGACATTCATATTTGAAATTTGAAGCAATCATTTGGAAATTTTACCACAAAGTTAGGATTCATCCTGGAATTCATTTGAAAATATGATGTAAGCTGATTTTATTTACATTGCATTTTGTTCTGAATGTAAAAATCTCTCAAAATGGATTTTGTAATACAATTAGAATATCATCATCCTCTTCATCATCATTATCCTAGAAGGGGTTTATATTAATATCTAGGAAATTTAAATGATCATTATTATGTGTTTTCTTTCTGTAGTATATTTATTATATGTTTTCTTTCTGTATTTATAAAAACTATCTCTATTTTTTATAATTTGTAAGCCAGCCAGAGTTATCTTGTAGGGATTATAGGTGGCATGTAAATATAAACAAATAAATAAACAAATAAATAAATAGTCATTTAAAAGTTTGTAGTCTAGATATAGTGATTCTAAATTTGGGCTGACCCTCACAAAGCATAAATACCATTATGAGTTCCTTGAATTTTTCCCAATCCCTCTACTTGCCAAAGACATTATGGTTGAAAGAGCACTTTGACCACTTTCTCAGTTCAATACTTCTATCCAGCAACTGACAGATGCCAACAATGATATTGCTTGGTTGAAGTTAGAGTTGGCCAAAGATCCAATGCTAGGATTGCAAAAATGAGACAGAGCATTTTTAATTGTCTTCTCCATTGATTTTACATTTTTTGTTATGGGCAGCTTTCTAAGTTAACCCATCAGATTCCAACTGCCACAGTAAATACAAATAGTGAATCATTATGTCACTATAAGGGGAAGACATATTGGTATCCCTTTTGACAATTTTGGTAGGGTGTCTGAGGAGCAAAATGAATGCTTTATGCTCCTAAAATGAGAAATATAAACATATGGATGATTTTAAAGGTTTATATTGTTACCCTGCATTGCTAAATAATTTATTAATGTTTGATATTCACATATTTTTCATTCGCTTTTTTTCCAGGAGCATGCATAATACTACTTCTTCCACACGCACCCCATAAATATTGTGTTTTCTCAAAATCAGTAACAAAAGCTAAATTGAATTTTAATTGAATCTCTGTATTCCTATCTCATCACCTCAAAAGTGTAGCAATTTAATCATTCAAAATCAAATGGAAACAAGCAAACAATTTTCCCTCTATAACCAAAGAGTTTTAACTCCACAAAATCAATTTTATGTCCACTTTTAAACCATGGCAAAATTTAAATATACTTTCTTGCAACATTCTTGCAATGATATGTTCAAAATTTGATGCACTTAATCCACTCCTGAATACTTTATTTTTTTTACTGAACTATTTTTTAAAAATTCCTTTCTTTTACTAGTTTTATGCAAACACATTTTTTTCTCTCATGCCATGATCCCTTGCGACTGTCTAGACAAGTTTCTGAAGCTTTCTTGCCAAAATTTTCAGAAATGGATTGATATTGCTTTCTTCCTAAGCATAAGAGAGAGTGACTGGACCAAGGTCTCCCAGTTGGCTTTGTGCCCAATGTGTGACTAAATATCATGGTTTCGTGGATAACAAAGAGAGGAACATTTCTTTTAAGTTTAGATTGTAAAGTGCTAAAATATCACTGCTCCTGAAGTTACATAAATCTGTCCCATAACATCAATTCTTTGTGCTGAAATTTTGGATTTTCTGTAGACTTTGTGAGATGTGGCAAAAGGCTCTTCTCTTGCTCATGCTCCCATATCTCTCCTTGAGAAAACTCTGTTTTGGGAGATCTTAGGAATTGTCAAGGAGAGCAGCAGAGGGCTGGTGGTTAAGATTCTAGGCTTGTTGACAGGAAGATTGGCAGATGGTGATCCAAGCATCACAACAGAATAAGCTCTCATTCTTGCCACAGCTCCTGTCACTCTAGCAGTTTGAAAGCATTAAAAAGCAAATAGATAAATATCACTTCAGTGGGCAGGTAAGAAGCATTCCATGAACCTCAGTGCAGTCATGCTGTCCACATGACAACAGAAGTGTCCTTGGACAACACTGACCCTTCATCTAAGAAAGGTAGATGAGCACTGCCCCTAAGAATTGGACATGACATGTCAGGAAAAACATTTACCATATTTTTCAGAGTGTAAGGCACACCTTTTCCCCTTAAAATAGAGGCTGAAAATCTGGGTGCATCTTACACACTGAATACAGCATTTTTTGCCTCCCGAAACCCTGTCCCTTCACCAAAATGGCTGTGCATAACTTGTAGAAGGCTTTCAGAGAGCTTCTGGGGCTGGGGAGGGCAGAAATGAGCAAAAAAGGGACTGTTTTTTTTTGCCCCAATTTTGCCCCCCTCCAGCCACCAGTAGCACTCTATAAACTTCCTAAAGGCTATCCATGCTCCTTTTTTGGCAAAAAAAAATGGGCCTGTTTTTTCCTCATTTTTGCCCCCCCCCCCCCCCGAAGCACTCTACAAGCCTCCTAATGCCTATTCATGCCCTTTTTTAAAAAAGGGCCGTTATCATGAAAAATGGGCCGTTTTGGGTAGGTTTGCAGAGTGCAAAACCTTTTTTTTTAATTGCCTCTTCAAAACCTTGGTGCATCTTATATTCTGGTGTGTCTTATACTCCAGTGCATCTTATACTCCGAAAAATACAGTACTTTTTAAAAAAAAATAAGGAATTGTCATGGAGAAAGACATTTTAGCAGTGAGAAGTGATTTTCACCTCATAATGGTGACTTCTGGTGACACTTTTTTTTGTGGGGGTGTTGGTTAGATTCAGCTGGTATATCAGGTCCAGGACACGCTTTTGAAAAAGAATTAGGATCTTTTCTAAGATTGTAGAGTGTTTTTTAAAGGATATATTTTTTAAAAAGTTTTAATTAGTTTTGTCTTTTAAAACAAACAATCAGAATATAGATAGGGGCAGGGAATCTCCAAAGAAAGCTAAATGTTGCATTTATATAACTCATGTTTAGAAGTATATATCATATAACTTATTTCAAGCCCTTCAAAAGCAGTGGAGCTTAAGCATTTCCTCATTAGCTCTCCTATGATATTTTTGAGGGCAAATATTTGAACTGAAACATGTTGACTAAAGACTTTATCGATTCTATTTAATTATGGGAATGCCAATTTAAAATTATTTGGAGTAAAATATAAAGCAGTACAATAGATAGACACACCATCAAATATACCATCTCAGAGTGAATTATGTTCTTATCAAATATTTTCTCTTTCAAAGGCCTACAGAAAATCATAAAATCAGTAAATAAAATGTTCAAATAGTCAAGTAAAAAAGAAAAGAAAAGCCCCCTGGCTTTAATTTGCACTCAACCAGTTTGAATAGCACAGAATGACTGAGCTTCCTTTATTAATCATTTGCATTAAACAATGGCACACATAATAACTGTAGAGTCCTTGATGCTCTCTGAGCTTGGTTGTTTGCTTGCAGCCAGATGCCATAGAATGAGGATTACAGTGAGTCTAGGCCCTGTGGCATATATTTTTTCTTCATTTGTTTTTATTCTTATTACTAATTTAAAAAAGGATTAGTGATTTGAATATTTAGAATAGAATAACAGAGTTGGAGGGGACCTTAGGCATAGTCTGCCAACCTTGGGCGGCTGAGGCAGGTGGGTGGGAAGCTCCAAAAGTTCAGCAAGATGGGAAGGGGGCGCCTGGTGGGGTCTGTGTGCAGCTTCTCTTTCAGCCTCTGAAGCCACACTTGGCCCGCTTAGCTCCTGAGGATGCTTTCCCGGATGGCTGCTGATTTATAAACAGAAATTAACCATCTTCTTTTAAACTTTCCATTTTAATGAGAATTTAAGAAGTTTTAGAAAAATTCTCATTGAAATGGAAAGTTTAAAAGAAGTTCATTAATTTCCATTTATAAAGGTCATGTGGCAGTGGTGTGCGGGCTGCTGACTGACCAGCACTTGGCCTGTGTGGTGGGGCTGTCCTGGAGTGTCTACCAGCTGGGAAGGGGCACCAGACGAAAGTGTGGCTGCCAAAAGCCCAATTACAGACAGCAATGGGGCACTAAGCAGCGGCAGAACTGGCAGCATTCCCAGGTTGGTGGACTGGCAGGGAGGTTGCGCAGACTTGGAGGCAGCGGCGAGGCCAGGGTCAAGGCTGCCCTGCTGCCTGCAGCTCTTGGAGGACAGAGGCAGGGAATTGAGCCCCAGGCCTCATCTCTGCCTTCTTCCTCAAGAGCAAGGCTCGAATCCGCTCACACTTGTGGCCAATGCAGTGGGGAAAGGGAGGAGAAGGAGCCCAGCCATTCACATTTAATTGTTTGGCTCATCGGGCACCCCCACATGAAACTGAGCAAAGGTGGGCGAGCACCTCTCACCTTTGCAATCCGAAGGCTGGCATTTCATCTCTTTGGTGTGAATCTGGCCTTGGGCTGTGGCCTGCCTGCCTCCCCTTCATGGCTCATGCAGCTGTCGGCTCCTCAGGGAAGACAGGAGGCTTTGGCTGGCAAACTTGTGTAGTACAAGACAGACAGGCTGGTGGGCATGTGACTCTGGCCAGGAAAACGTAGAAGGTGTAGAATCAGCTATGCCTGAAGGCAAGAAGGCTCAGAGGACCTTCCCCTGGGTCTCTTGCCAGCAGAAGCCTCCTGGGAGATTTTGGCTTGTGGAGGCATGGGGGGAGGTCCAAGCATTTTTGCCTTCAGGTAGAGCTGATTCCGTGCCTTATAAATTTTTCCGGGCAGAGTTACGTGCCCGCCCACCTGCCTGTCTTGTCCTACACAAGTTGGTCTGGAGTGGGTGAGACCATTTTGAGGGAAGGGCTGTTCCTTCTGCTCACTTGAAAAGACCCCCCATGGTTCCACATCCACAGCTGATCCCTTCCTGGCCAGAAGTGTGCCTTTTCAGTCCTAGTGAGGCTGATGGAAGAGAGTGGCCGAAGCGGCTTCTCTCTCTTCCTCCTGCCAGCCAAAAGAAAAGCCCCAGGGAGTAAGGCTCCACATACTGTTCTGCTGGGCTGCCGCAGCTGATCCTCCTCTGACCGCTAAAGAAGAGAATCCACCACCACTTCTTCTTTAGGGGTCAGTGGAGGATCGGCTGTGGCAGCTCGGCCCCGTCCACCTTTCCCCAAACCTGGATAGTGCTACTCCCACCTCCCTGTGTCCGAGTTGCAGCAAGTGAAGTGCCACTTCTGTGGCACTTATCTCCAGCCAGGCTGCAAAGAATGCAGAGCAGAGAGCAGCCACACCCACAGAAGCAGAGACCAGCTGCTGCCTCTGCTGCTATCCCGCTGTTGCTGCTGGTGGTGACATGGACGCATCTTCGTTGTATGTTCCATTGCACCCAGTCTCTTGGGGGGCAAAATGGGAGGTGTCCCGCTGGCAGAGCCTCCAGGTTGAAGGCAAGTGAAGGGTGCAGTGGTGACAGAGGCAGGCTGTCCCCGAAGCCAGCTCTCAAGGAAGGAGGCAGAGATGAGGCCTGGGACTCACTTCCCTGCCTTCTTCCTCCAAGAGCTGTGGGTGGCAGGGAAAATGAGGCTTCTTTGCCAGCCTCCTTGCTGGCAAAACAGAATTTTGTGCCAACTGGAAGGTATGTGTGTATGAGAGGGGGGGGTGAGAAAGAAAGAGAAAGAATAAGAGAGAAAGGAAGGAAGGAAGGAAGGAAGGAAGGAAGGAAGGAAGGAAGGAAGGAAGGAAGGAAGGAAGCAAGCAGTAGTGGGTTTCAATTTTTTTTAGAACCTCTTCTGTAGGTTGGCCTGCTTTGTGGGAGTGGCTTGCCAGCCATGTGATTGGGTGGGCATGGCCAATTTGTAAAATGTGGTGAAACTCACTTAACAACACTCTTGCTTAACAACCAAAATGTTGGCTCAGAAACGCTGGCATTTGAAGCACACAAGTTTTAAAGCTGTCAAGTTACAAAACCCTTGCACCACTTTAGAAAAAAAAACCCAGGGGTGTTCAAACTTGACAGCTTTAAGATTTGTGGACTTCAACTCCCAGAATTCCTCCTCTCACTCTTCATCTTCATGATGTGCAGACAGGCAGGGGGAGGGATCTGGAACCAGTTCTAAATGTCACTGTAGATTTGTGGAACCTCTTCTATAGAAGAGGTTAGAACTGGCAGGAACCCACTCCTGGAAGGAAGGGACAGAGAGAGAGAAAAAGAAGAGAGACAAAGATAGAAAGAGAAAGAGAGAGAGAGAAAGAGAGAAAGAAAGAAAGAAAGAAAGAAAGAAAGAAAGAAAGAAAGAAAGAAAGAAAAAGGGAAAGAAAGAAAGAAAGAAAGAAAAAGGGAAAGAAAGAAAGAAAGAAAGAAAAAGAGAAAGAATGTTGGAGAGAGAGAGAGCCAAGAAAGGAAGGGGAAGGAAGGAAGTAAGGAAAGAAAGAAAAAGGGAGAGAGAGAAACACAAGAAAGAAGGAAGGAAGGAAGGAAGGAAGGAAGGAAGGAAGGAAGGAAGGAAGGAAGGAAGAAAGGAAAAAAGAAAGTGGGGGAGAGAGACACAAGAAAGAAGGAAGAAGGAAGGAAGGAAGGAAGGAAGGAAGGAAGGAAGGAAGGAAGGAAAAAAGAGGAAGGAAAGAAGAAAGGAAGGAAAGAGGGAGAGGACACAAGAAAGAAGGAAGGAAGGAAGAAAGAAAGAAAGAAAGAAGAAGTGAAAGGAAGGAAGGAAGTAAAGAAAGAAAGAGGACGAGAGAAAGAGACACAAGAAAGAAAGAAGGAAAGAAGAAAGAAAGAAGGGAGGGAGGAAGGAAAGAAAGAAAGAAAGAAAGAAAGAAAGAAAGAAAGAAAGAAAGAAAGAAAGAAAGAAAAAGAAATAACTTATGATCACAATTGAGCCCAAAATTTTGGTTGCTAAGCAAGAGTGTTATTAAATGAGTTTCATCACATTTTACAAGTTGGTCACTCCCACCCAGTCACATGACCGCCAAGCCATGCCCACAAAATAGGCCACACCTACAGAATAGGTTCTAAAAAATTTTGAAACCCACCACTGTAGCAGAGGTAGAAAAGTACTATGCACTTTTTTATTTTTAGTACATACAAGTGCAATTTAAGGGAGTTTCATAAATAGTGTATAATGGATTTCAACATAGTAAAGTACAAATAAAATCATATTAAGGGTTGGAATGCAAATTCTGTCGATGCGCAGTTACAGATCTCTCCAGGATACATTCCTTAAAATATCCTACATATTTTTCAGCAATCTTGCATTAAATAATGTGGTATTCCATTGTCATATTAGGTTCTTATGATCATGGAAGTGGTCATGGGAAAGTAAGATTTTGCTAGATCTACTGGGGTTGAAAAACCATACCTGTGCTTCCAATTTCCAAAATAAAAGAGCTCTCTAGCTCTTTATACCTTTCAGAATCTTGAAAACTTATCTGAAAAAAAAAATCCCACAAAGACTTAATTAACAAGATTTATTGAAATGGTATGGATTAAGTACAGAAATCTCAGCAGCTGCATTCCTTTCACTTTAGAAGCCAATTTACTTTAGTTCATTAGGATGAAGATTTTTTTCAGTATTTTCCTAATAATCTTCTATGAACTGAAGAGCAGGCAACTCTTTTTTCAAATAACTAAGAAACGCACAGGTGCTAATTTCCCAACTTATTAATTGAACGTTATCAGTATGTGAACAGACTATCACAGTGGCTTAATAGAAGACATGTGTAAATCGCATATGTTTCTAAAAATACCATATTTTTTGGAGTATAAAATGCACTGGAGTATAAGATGCACCAAGCTTTTGAAGAGGCAAATTAAAAAAAAAGGTTTTTGCACTCTGCAAACCTCCCAAAACTGGTCTGTTTTTGTGAAAATGGGCCCATTTGTTTTTTTAAAAAAAGGCATGAATAGCCTTTGGGGGGCTTGCAGAGTGCTCCTGGGGAGTGCCCCCCCCCAAATGAGCAAAAACGGCCTGTTTTTTGTGAAAACAGGCCAGTTTTTGTCAAAAAAAATGCATGCATAGACTTTAGGAGCCTTATAGAGTACTCTTGGGGGCTGAGGAGGGCAAAACTGACTAAAAATGGCCCATTTTCACTCATTTCTGCCCTCCCCAGCCACCAGGAGCTCCCTGAAACCCTTCTACAGGTTCTGCATGGCCATTTTGGTGAAGGGGCGGTGCTTCAGGAGGCAAAAATGCTGTATTCAGTGTATAAGGCACACCCAGATTTTCAGCATCTTTTCTGAGGGAAAAAGGTACATCTTATACTCTGAAAAATATAAATGTAAATGACAAAGTAATGCTTATTATGGATCATTTTACAGATATGAACATAAAATAGAGAAGAAAAATTACTTGTTTGGTATACTCAATACAACTATTTATTTAAATGGTTATATGAACATATCTAGATACTTTTCAGATCTAAAAATTTGATTTAAATCTGAAGAGTTGATACAAAAATGCACTTAAATGCAAAAGTTTCATTGCAGTGGGGCCAGAGTATATGACCCTGTATTACTTCTGCATAGTTCAGTTCTACAAGTTCTGTTAGATAAATAGGGCAAATTGTATAATTAAAACAAGAATACTGTTGGGTCAGTTTTGAAAATGTAAAATGTATTGTTTCTTTAACTTGGAATTGTTACATTTCCCCAAAAGGAAATGTTTACAGTTAGGCATGAAAGCAAAAAATAAAAACAAAATAACTCTGCAATAGTTCATGTTAATACTAGAATATAAAACAGAGGGAATCAAGAGAAGTACATTAAAATTATTGAAGCAAATAAATAAATAAAAAATGTAATGAAATTAAATTAGTGTAGTGTTCCATTATACATAAGAGTGATAGTCCATGCAGAAGCAGAAAGATTGTTGTAAAAAAAATATTTGTTTTATATTATCAAGAGTTGAAATTTTATTCTTGTATGTTCAACAAAACAAAAATCTAAAATACACATATCTTGGAAAAGGCCATATGCAATTTCTACTTCTCTCTGTACATCTTTTCTATTCTTCTTTACAAGACATTATGATTTGTAAATGAAAGTGAATAGTATTAAATAGACCTTTTAATTTTTATAATAGAAAACAAGCTGAATTATATTTTTTACAATTTCAGCCTCTCCCTCACCACATACTTTGAAATAAGAATACAAATGAAAATAAGCATCATATTTCTTAATATCAAATTAAGAAATCAGAACTACGAAAAAGTCACACAAACCCTATCAACAACTGCAGTATATAACATGTATTCAGATTTGAGGAAAGAAATATATTGGTTCAAAAAAAGCATTCCCATTCTTAAAAACATTATAAAAAAAGAAATAATTGAAATGAACTTTCCCACATCTGCCAAAAAGAAAGCTCACCTAAGTAAAACCACCATAGAAAACATGGTTGCAAAGCTTCAAATCTGACAACACTTACAGTGATAAAAAAAAGAAGAAGAAGCAGAAAATGGTAATATTCCCACAGCATGCGTGAAAACAGAACTGTCAGAGAGGAGACAGGACAGCACTGAGGGAGTGGGGAGAAGATAGAAGGGGAAAAAATTCCCATGATAGACATTTCTATAATACAGAAAATTGCTAAGCCTGACAGTGGTCACTGCTATGTTTCACCTTCTAGCTGTTACTGCATATGAGAGAACCATCTGGAGAAGACAGTAATTTTGATAAGCCAAAGCAGTTCAACTGTGGGCACAGAGAGATTGGAAGTCAGACAAAATAGCTTGGTAATGCTGTGGAGGGTTTAAACTATGCCTTAAATTTGTTTTCTTACAATTCATCATTGAAATAGCAAATAAGAATGAATATTTAATGACAGAAGCTACTTTAACTTTTAAAAGAATTTGTGGGTGTTCTCCACATCTTTTCTTCTTCCAACAGCTATTGCTATCTTAAAATCAGGTTATCCTATCATTGTGAACCACCAAATTATTTTAGCTATGAGGTATTTGCATATTTTTTTAAAAAATTACAATATCCCAAGACATTATTAATATTTAAGATCATTATATAAGTTGAAATTCTCCAAAACAGACAGATTTGTATATATTCACCATGTAGGTACAGATGTTTCATCAGGGAAAAGTTAAAATTGTCATGTAGTTTGCTTAATTAGGAGATCTTTAGAATGAATTTAATATTTTGCTTAAATTTGGGAAAAGAAAACATCGCTTTTCAGCTCAAAGAAAAATAATACCCAGACTAAACCTTTTGGCTGAAATTATGAATACTGTGGTGCTGGGGATCCTTAGTGTCGCATAATGAAGTGATCTCCTGTTACTTGTCTCAGCTTCTGCCAACCTAGCAGTTCGAAAGCATGTAATACAAGTAGAAAAATAGGGAACACCTTTGGTGGGAACTGTGTTCTATGTGCCTTTGCCATTTAGTCATGCTGGCCACATGACCACAGAGATGTCTTCGGACAGCACTGGCTCTTTGGCTTTGAAACGGAGATGAGCACCGGCCTCTAGTATCAGTAACTAGCACATATGTGTGAGGGGAATCTTTACCTTTACCTTATGCATACTTAGGGTGACCAGATGTCCCGCATTTGGCAGGACAGGCACGTCTTTTCATAAATTTTCCCGCGTCTCGCACGGTTCTTAAAAAAAAACACTTTTTTGGCGCTCGCAGCTCCCTCGCTCCCCCGCCCATCAGCTGCTAGCTCGCTGGGCTGGCTCATCATTCTGGGACCGAGTGGAAGTTCTCTGCGCAAGGTGAAACGGCCGGCAGCCACCTCGTTCTCCTGCGGCCAGCGGCCGTTTCAGTCGCTTCCCTCGTCCGTCTCGATTGCTGGAAGCAGAAACAAACGGCGTGTCTGCTCCGCAGCACCCTGACAGCCACCCCAGCCGACGGCTACCGGGCCTCGCTGGAGTCAATTGCAAAACCGCGTTCAGCGCTTTGAGGACCTGAGGCATCTTGGGAAATGCAGTTCCCTATCGGAAAGAATGGAGTAGCTGCGAATTTGTAACAACAACAGAAGATAATAACTTGGTGTTTCGCAGGTTACAAAAATCTCGTTTGATTTGCACACTGTTTTTTTAAAGTTAGATAAAGAAATTATGCTGTGAAAGCAACTAGAAAGCCCCCTCCCCTTCCTCTGTGCGAGAAAGGGAAGGAGAGGAAGGAAGGAGGGAGGGGGGAAGGAAAAGAAGAAGGGAGGGGGGAGAAGATGGAAGGAGAAAAGATGGATGGAAGGAGAAAGAATGGAAGGAGAAGGAGGAAGATGGAAGAAGAAAGGAAGAAAAAGAAGAAGGGAGGGAGAAAAGAGGGAAGGAGGTAGGAAGAAAAGGGGAAGAGAGGGAAAGAGCAGAAAGACAAAGAGGATAAAGTTTATAGGCAAGAGGAAGGAGGAAGGAAGGAAAAAAGAAAGAGGGAGAGAGGAAAGAAGAAAAGATGGAACTAGAAAGGAAAGAAGGGAGGGAGGGAGGAAAGGGGAAGACAGGGAAAGAGCAGAAAGACAGAGAAGGTGAAGGTAGATAGGCAGAAGGAAGGAAGAAGGAAGAAATAGGAAAGGAGGGAAGGAGGAAGGAACAGAAGCGAAGAGGAAGAGAGAAATGGAAAGAGCAGAAAGACAGAGAAGGTAGATAGGCAAAAGAAATGAAGCTGAAAGAATGGAAGGAGGAAGGAAGAGAAAAAAGGAGGAAGGGAGTGAGTGAGGAAAGAAGAGAGGATGGAAGGAGAAAGGAAGGAAGAGAGGGAAAGAGCAGAAGACAGAAAAGGTGAAGGTAGATAAGCAAGAGGAATGAAGGAAGAAGTGAGGAGTCTCGAGGAGGGGGAAAACATTTAGTGACCAAAGTTACAATGGCATTGAAAAAAGTGACTGATGACCATTTTTCACACTTAGCGACCGTTGCAACCATTTTTCACACTTAGCGACCATTGCAGCATCCTCATGGTCACGTGATCAAAATTTTGTTTGGCAACAGATTCGTATTTATGCTGGTTTCAGTGTCCTGGGGTGACCTTTTGACAAAAAATAAAATTTTTAATCAAACCCCCCCCCCCCATCAATGGTGTCCCTCTTTACCAATCTGAAAATCTGGTCACCTTATGCATACTGTATACTGTTTCTTTGTGTAAAACAAAAAAAAAACAGGTTAATTGTATTTATTTAACTTTATTTTGTCCACCCACTCCGAAAAACTTCAGTTTATTACTTGATGGCTAATGAAAGAAACAAGGTACTTACTTAAGCATCTCTATATTTGTGTCAAAAAAAGGCTATTTTCTCTGTATGAATAGAATTCTGTTTCAAAAGGCTTGCACAAAGAGGTCTAAAAGTGTAATTAACACAAATAGAGTACTTATGGACCTTTGGGCTGTACTTTGTGACTCCAGATTTATTCTCTGTAATGCTAACACCTAGTAACTGAGTAATTAATATGGTGCCAAAAGTGTTTTTCTTTTCCAGAATAGAAAAGGAAGCTTTTAATTTTTAAATTCTGTTTTGGGTCTTTATTGCTGAGATGTGACAGATGGTAGCATTGATATTTATATTATATTACTATCTCAGAGCAATATCTTTGTCTTTCCATGCATCCTGATATTTTTTTTAGGAAGGTGGGACCTCTGGAGAAAGGCTAGTAATTATTTCAGTCTACCTTACCTTGGACTTTTAATGAAGCATAAAAAACAAGGAAGTAGCATATCAATACAAGAGCAATTATAGAATGAAAAACAAGGCACATATTCTTGATGCCACATAAGCAAGAATAAGCACCAGAATGTTAAACTGAATGTCAGGTCTATTTCCAGGGTAAATGAGATTGTGCCTCTTTTTGGTCAGAGAAAAAAACTTGTAATAAACTATCAGTAAACTAATGACTTTGTATTTGCATAAAACTAATGTAAAATTTGCAACTGATAAAATATTATTAATAATATCAAGTAGGTGTTCGGTAAAAAATATGCTGGATTGCTTATTACAAACTCCACTTTTCCTAGAAACAATATTTGTATATCTGTAAAGTGTTGCTCTGAATTCAGCTATCCTAAGATGTTTCCATTCAAAGTAAGCTTACTTTAATCCTGCAGCTTTGCAAGATCTTTGTAGCCAAAGTAATTTCTTAGCTTCTCTACAATATTCAGATCTGTACTTTAGAGAGTTTGCCATCCTTGAAGTTATTCAATCTAAATCATTAGAGCTTCTTGCAGTTCCAAGATCCTTGAAGAATGTTGCCTTATGTTTGAAAAATGACTTGGTCTCCTTGAAAGCTACAGCTTGATACTATCTTTTTAACCTTTAACTAAAGTTAATGGTCCTCCCAATTGGTCTGGAAAGCCACCAAAGCTATTTTCAGACAACCCAGGGATTTTGTGTGGTTTTCTTTATTGGCATGTTTCATTCTCCATGACTCCTGTTGGAGATACTGTGCTCATTCAATTTAAATAATGTCAAAACTGTTCCTAAGCAATATAGCTCAGACAATGATTTTCAAAACAAACCAAGATTTTGCTCAGCATCACAGCATATGTGTATTTTTAAAATGTGTACATTAATTTCTTTGTTTGTATATCTTGTCTGTATCTGACCCCTGGTACTTTTATAGAGTTATTATAAAGAAGGGAGGAGGAGGAGGAGGAGGAGGAGGAGGAGGAGGAGGAGGAGGAGGAGGAGGAGGAGGAGGAGGAGGAGGAGGAGGAGGAGGAGTCTAGGGAGAATCTGGTTGAATTTTGAGAGGGAGAAATCCCATTAATAAGAATTTTCCAAGAGTGCATCAATTGTACAGAAGTATAGTGTGTGCTTGTTTTCACTCCTCACCTTCAGAGACTGAACTTCTAGCTGTTTTTGTGCTTGACTTTAGACCCCCAATATATTCCATCTGTGTGATTTTATTATTCTTACAACCAGATTACATGAATAAAAAATGTGGTTTTACACTTCTGTAGCTTCAATTTTGTTTGTTATTTTGGGGAGAGAAGAAATTCTAAGAAGCTTTCAAGATTCTGTTCTTCTGTCTTACAATAATAAAAAGCATTTTTGGCAATTGTGGTAGCTCTGTTTCTTGACCTTGCTATTTTCAGGGGCGGTCATCATTGATATTCCAACATTGATTAACTACTTTTTTTCCGCTCTGTTCCCAAATCCTGTTTACTTTTTTCAATGTTTGTCTAACTCTTTGGGGTTAGGATTAAGTAAGATACTGGGTCCTGTTTTGAACCTTTCTATGCTAGGTTCAAATAATATTCTAATCACTAACCTACTAAGAAGCCAAAGGGATTATCAACACTAGGCTAGATGAGTAAATTGTCAGGGATTGCTTATGAAATGTACTTGTTTGAATAGTAACTCTGCCATTTTCTTCTCACTTTTTTCATTTAAAAAAAATCCACAGAAAAGAAATATTTTTTTTAATATTATGGTTGATTAACAATGCTAGATGTCTTTCATATAGAATTACACTCCCAACACATTTTTGTAATTGAAAACATAACAAAGATGGTATTCTTTTATTCTTGTCCTAATCATATTATATTTATTTATCCTTATTTTGTCGTTCACATTCTAAACCAATGTGCTGTATAGGTCATGCCACAATTTCTATTGCCTTTCTTCACTCTTGAATTAATATTGCTAAGACATTATTATTTCATATATTACAATCCTTGTTTTTTAAAAAAAATAATCCATTTTTTAAAAATAGTATGAGGGAATAAATGTGATTTCAAGGCCAATAAAAGTTTATACAAACTGCTTGACTTTCCTAGCAGGATGAGTAATTCAATAATTGTCATTTATTCTACCCTTCTATACATGTCTCAAGGCACTGCAAAATTATATATGGCAAATGCTGGACAAAATCTGATATACAGATTTTATTTTACTAATGGTTTACATTCTTTCAAATTATAAGCACAAGTACAAAATATAGAACAAATCCTATTTATTTGATTTAATTTAGAAGTATTTAAGCAAAAAGTGCCAATATAGTTATAAATAGATGAGACATAAATAAAAGCAAGGCTAGGAAAGTAATGTGTAAATATTGTATTCCATATGCCTGAATTACTGAAAACATGGTTATTTTTTTCTTCTCTAATTAACTGGTTATGAATCTGATATCTTCATGTTTGGAAACCATCCAAAGTAAACATTGAAAACCAAACAAAAAAAAATCCTGAAAATTGTAGAAAAAATATGTCTAAGAAAAAGCAGTGATATTGTAAGCTAGCTTCAGTACAAGATATTTTCTTCCGCTCGTATTGATGCTGCTATGTTCTACACAAATTGTAGCTTACAGGTGGTCTCCAGACAGTTCACTTTATAAAGTGCACTGCAGTAATTCATTGCAGTACTGATAAATTATTGTTACAAGAACTAAACAGGACTATAAATGTTGAATCTGTATGAAAACTTCTTTGTCTGTGGATTCTACCTGCACATCCAGGAGTAACTGTGTACCAAAACTTCTAGATATGAAATTGCTTTTTTGGTAAAATGTTGGAACCCTATTAGAGTCAAGTGTTCTTTTGTTTCATAATTTCAGAGACCAGCTAAGGCACTTGACAAAACATCCTGTCAAATTGCTGTAGTAATCCCCAAATGCTCTCTCAAACAATAAAGAGTTTGAGATGAATTGTCTTAATTTAAGTCTCTCACACTTTAGATATTCCAGATAGTGACAGATTTTCTCTAGACCAAGAATGGATGTGATCTGTTGAGAAGTAAAATTGAAATCATGGAGTTTCAAATATTTAAAGCATAATGAAAAGAATGAATTTTGTCCCTGTCAATAAGTGATTCAAAGAATTCAGTGTGTTCCTCGGTCATTTGTTCAAGCATGTTCCTTTACTGATTCGTCCATTATGACCACTAGCATTCAGTCAAATCCAGCCTATGAAACCTGACTCACCAAAGTTTGCATGTGCTTCTGATAGGTCTAAGGAACTACTAGAAGGCCTAGATTCAGTTTCTGGAAGGCCCAATGCCACTCTTAGTAACTGTAGCTCAGTGGAGGATCTGCTTCTGACTGTTTTGTGATCAAATTGACTGGGCTCAAGGCCAGACTGATAAGAAGGTTCAAAGAAGAATAAGCAAAGGCTTGTAAAGAGACTGATTTAAAAATTTGCTATCCAGCTCACATTTTCATTGAGTGATATCTAGAAATAGAAATAAAATATCAGAATAAGGATTTTTACAATATATCTGGCAATATAGGTACAGAGTCATTGTCTAGCCAAGTTCACAAAGTGATGTTCAGTTCTGATTGCATTGATGTGATTAGCATTGATAAGATTTATATTTTGATATTTTCTATATGCTTACTCCATCTCTTCGCAATTGAATTTTATCACTAAAGCTAGCATTGCTATTAACTCTTAGCAAGATTTATATTTGTAAGGAGAAGAGTTTATATTTGTAGGGAGTAAGGAAAGGATAATTCCTTATAAGCATTACCCTCTTAGTAGTTTCACATTTCCTTTAATATCTGCCAAAATCTGAAAGGGACTTCATTACAATTCCCATATTTTATTGTTACAAAAGTGCATGACCTCTGGTATAACTGAAGTTATAAAGAGTATTACTGACTATTGTAAATGAATACAAATAGCTTTTTGATTTCCCAACTTTATTGTAGTTAAGTTATGTAAATTTTTGTTTATCCAATTTACTTAATATAGATATTAAAGCAATTCATGGACAACAGAACATAGAATAGCAGGGTTGGAGGTCTTCTAATCCAATCCCTGGTCAAGCAGGAAGCCTATGCCATTCTGGACAAATAGTTGTCCAATTTCTCTTTAAAAACTTCTAATGATAGAGTATCTACAACTTCTGGAGACAATCTGTTCCACTGATAAATTGTACTCGCTGTCAGGAATTCTTTCCTTAATTCTAGATTGGATCTCTCTTTGATAATCTTCCACCTGTAACTAGTTCTCCTGCCCTCATATATTTTGAAAAATACATCAACTCCCATCTTTCTTGCGGCAGCCCCTCAAATACTAGAGATTGCAATAATGTCACTCCATTGTCATTCTTTGAAGACATTAAAATTTTTAGTAATTATATAAATAATTTTTTTAAGTTTTGTTGTAAGAAAATGATTGTTAAGAACTGAGATGTTTCACATATAGAACAAAAGAGGGTTTAAATGCTTCTGCTAAATGTCTTTGATATTATTTTCATTTCAATTTTCAGAAAGCATGCTTGTTTGTCTATTCAAAATTGTTCTGACAAAATAGAATTATGAAAAATAAATGCTAGGAGTCCTATCATGAAAGGCATATAATTCTGCATTACATGTCATATGTTGACATTTACATCTGCATTTATAATAGCAAGGTATACTTTAAAAAACTTTGTGTGTATGTGATTAGTGTGTATGAAATATAAAACCTTTAAAAGTATAGCTGTTATTATGATTGCAGATGTAAATGTCAAAATAAAATATGCTACACACACACACACACACACACACACACACACACACACATTGTTTCAGTTGACTATACAAATAATATTGGGGGGGGGGTACTAAATAGTAATGGTATGAAGAAATTATTTTATGTGTCAGTGTGTGCATAGTTATATGTATGCCTATTTCTTTTTTTTTAAATAACCCCAAAGCTCTAGAGCTGGGCTTGTATAAATACATTTCAACATGTTTGCATTATTGCAATTGTTATTTTTTGTCCAAAAAGGAAGAAGATTTCAGATAAATATATGTACATAAGATATGATATTCTTACATTTATTATAAGTAGCTGTGATGTGTGTGATAATCTTTATTCATTATAAATCTTTTTCTAATAGTCCAATCCTCAAAACTTCAATTACAAAATTGCCAATTCTAAGTGTTTCACCACAGGGGACGATAGTGTCAAGGAAATGGCAAAGCCAGGGGTCCTTGAGATAGCCAGCACAGGATTCTCATGAGTTTGAAGAAGACTGGGGAGGGTTTGGAAGCCCTTTTGTGGTGTGGGTGTGAGTGCAGAAAGGTTGAGAAGAGTGGGTACTACAGCAGGGTATGAGTGCAGGAAGGTGAAAAGGACTTACCAAATCAACTTTATATCCATTGAATTTGCTTATGGGAAGTTGGCAGGAAAGGTCAGAAATGGGGAATCATCTGACCAGTCATATGTGCAAACTGTCATAAATGCTAGCTAGTTGCCAAGTGACCAAATTGCAATAACATGATTGTATGGGCACTATGATGGCCATAACTTTGAGACCTGGTCATAAGTACTACTTGTTCAGTGACATTGGGGCTTAAAACAGTCATTAAATGAATAGTTGGCAAGCAAGGACTATCTATACTTGTCTTCTGTTCTGAGATAAGTTAAAATAAAGAAAGTTTATGACATTCTTAGGGACGCAGTGGCTCAGTGGCTGCTGAGCTTGTTTGAATCCCTAGCGCTGCGTAACGGAGTGAACTCCTGTTACTTGTACCAACTTCTGCCAACCAAACAGTTCGAAACCATGTAAAAATGCAGTAGAAAAATAGGAACCACCTTTGGAGTGAAGGTAACAGTGTTCCATGCACCTTTGGTGTTTAGTTATGTTGGCCACATGACCACATAAATATCTTTGTTCAATGCTGTCTCTTTGGCTTTGAAGCGGAGGTGAACACCATCCCCTAGAGTCAGGAACGACTAGCACATGTGTGCAAGGGGAGCCTTTTCCTTTACCTAACATAAAATAAAGTCTAGTCCGTTATCATTCTAAAAGTGAATCTGTCAAAATTAAAACAACAACAATAACCTACTGTTTTACTGATCCAGCAGTTAAAGATGAAATGGTAAGGCAGCAGAGAGTAACCAGAGAGAAAAGATGATTCCTGCTATAATAAACAGTATCTAATTGGAACACAGGCATTTAAATATAAGGAAATAAGGAGCAGATGACTAACTGCAGCCATAAGTTTCAAAACATGACTTTTTTAACTAAAGCAATAAAAAGTGGGTAGAGATTGCCTTTGTAATAAGCTGGGGGCAAGCTGAGCATTATGTTATGTGTTCCTATTCTCAAAATGTGGTTATGGACTCTGTTTGTATTGGAACAACAGGTCATGTTAATAAGATCTTACTGTGTCCTGTTGGAAAAAATAATTGTGAATTTAAAAAGATACCTTAAAATATTTTGGTTTCTGAGTGCATCAAAACTAACTACCATAAAATGAAATTGCATAAGGAATTTTCAGCAATTTAGCATTTGTACAGATTATATGCATTTTCCTATTGAGGTCAAATATAGTATAAACAAACGAACAAAAATAAAACATACATTGTGCAATTGCAAAGATAGATAAATATATAGACAAATGGATAGACAGACACACGGAGAGAGAGACAGATCAATCCACAAGTGAAGCTTTATTATGGAAAAGGATTTGATAATATTATTTTCTATATATCTGATTTTTTATGGAATAGACAAGTTGAACACTTTTTGAGTTAAGTACACAATATTCAGTAATATATGTGAGTGTATGTATATATAAAGATTGAGTTTCTTCATCACTTTTTTAAGCTGACTGGATGACTTTTTGTTATGGTCTAAAACTTCTTCAGTAAGTTTCTTTTGAGATTTATAGGATGGATCAACCTTTTAATACAACAAGTAACCTGTAAGTCTGTTTTGAGATTGCTGACAATGGTTTTTCCCTCTCTAGAGATAATGTCAAAATAGTCAAGATTCAAGAACAACATAGGTCAGAGCATACTTTATAGAAACGAGTCTCAAAATCTATTAATTTACCAATTCCCAAATGAGTTCAACATCTGGTGTTGTTTGCCAATGATAAAGAAACAAGAACTACTGGATTTCTTCCAATTCTCTAGAAAATGTTATAAAGATATTGTTAAAACATTGGGAATTTTATATTGTAAATCAATGTCTTGCTCACAAAAGTATAAATAAAAATAATGACCAAAGGTTGACAAGGGCTTCTGAAGTATGTTAAGGAGCAGAAGAAATCTTACTCTCGGTAGTTAGTTAATGAGATATTTTGTCATGTTTCCATTTATTCCTGTCAGCAAGAAATGATTCATTCAGGTCAGGCAAGCACGAGCAATTAACAAATATTTTCATCATAGCTGTTCTGGAAAAATTTTATGGTGGTATCTGTATGAAAATTATTATTGTTCAGAATGTGTCAACAGGGTTAATAACCTTGTCATATTGTGTTATCCTTGGAACTGAACCAAGAAACACATAGACATTGATGTTGTTATATTTGTTGCGCCTCAGATTTATGATACACATGTCAAAACGGCTATTTGTACAACTGGCAAACAAAAGGCATTAGTTAATCTGTAAATGCTTGATTAGGAGATTATTGTGTGGAATTTTCCTTTATTCTTTTAATCCTACAGCGCACACAACCTCTATGCATTCTTAAAAATATAGGCCACTACTAATGTAATTGCCATTCTTAAAACATAAAAATTTCTAAGTTTATATATGGCAACCTGAACAGTTTGTGCACTTCCTAAATAGTAATAAGAGAGGAGCAGTCTCAACTGAAAATTATTCCATAGTCTACACACTTTGCGATGGTTCTTGGGGTTTTGTTTTGTTTTTGCCTCAAGCAATGTCATGTCTTAAGCTACCCATGCTGGCATACTGCTGAAACATTAGTGGGGTAAATGATTTTATCAGTCACATTAATTACTAATTTATAGCCATTGAGAAATGGAAAAGACTTTTCCCCCATGTCTTCTGTAACTTGTCCCTTTTCCCATTGACTATGGAACAGAAAATTTGAAGGAGGGAAAGGGAGGGCAAGAGAGGAATATTGCATTATGTGTTTTACATAAAATCATTGCTTGAGATAATTTGAATTTTATGTAAAATGCCCCACTTCCACTGATTAAGCCATATGGAAGCGCTTTTTCTAAAACTTTTCTCTTATTTTTAAATAGGCATATAGTGTATTAAAATAATAAGTTATACATCCATGGCAATGGCATTTCAAAATGAATATTAGGATAAAATTCATACCTTAAACTCCACCCAAGGCACATTATAAGAGTTTAACAATGCACTGTCTGCTATAACTGATTGTGCGGAAATAACAATTTGATGAGACTCTAAAAGAAATGCCATCAGGAAGAAGGCATTTTAAAAGTGTAAGACAGAAATATTCCCAAGTATCAATTTACCAAAGTCATTTCTTCTTCTCTGTTTCCACCAGCACAGATTTATCAACAATAAAGTTTCTTTAAACATACATATTTTAAAAATAACTGTGAGTTTTAAAACATTAATTAGCTTTATATACACTGTTTCTTTCTCTTGCTTGTAATAATCTGATACATCTGGGTTTATATAAAACATTATTGAGCAAGACTGAATTTATACCACTGAATGATTTGTTTCTTTTCTAATTAAATTTTGTCTTACTTTTCTGTACATTTTCATTTATTTTCAATCATATTTGTCAGTGTGATCTACCAAGTGAATAATAAAAACTCTGAAAAACATCCAACTTTATGCTACAAGATCTTACCGCAGTCGTAAAGTTCGTAGCCCATCTCAGAAGAAAAATTTAGTGGTATGTCTTTAAGATAAAATGTAAACTGCATTTAAAAAAAAGACAAACAATAAAACATAATCGTAGACAAAAAATAAACTTGCTGAGATCAATTTGTCCTTTCTTATTCTCTTATAATTCCCATTCCTAAAACACAAAATGTCCTTACAAAGAAAAGTAAATTCTGACAAAAGAATAAAATATAATATATGAAGAACAGTTACAAGAATTGTGTATGTTTAGTTTAAGGTAAGACAAGAAACAATGGTTGGAAACTAACCAAGGACAGAAGCAACCTAAAGAGAAATTTCTTAATGGTAAGCGAAATCAAACAATGGAATAGCTTGTCTTCAAAAGCTGTGAGTGATCCATCCCTGGAGGCTTTCAAAAAGAGACTGGACAACCATTTGTCTGAAATGCTGAAATTCTTGAAATGCAGTGGTGGGATTCAGCCGGTTCGCACCTATTTGGAAGAACCAGTTGTTAACTTTCTAAGCAGTTCGGAGAACTGGTTGTTAGAAGAAATCTCATTTTGTTTTATCCCACTTTATAGGGCTAATCCTGTAAGAAAGGCAGGAAGGAAACATTCTGGTGTTGTTTCTAGCCTAATCTTTATTTCCCTGCTTACAGAAACTGCCTCTCTGGTTAACCCTTATTACATTGGAACAGCTAAGGTGAAGCGCCCTTCGATGTGGGTGACGTTGAGTCAGCCATGCCCACCCAGTCACATGACCACCGAGCTCCGGCTACCCACCTGGTCATTAGGGCAGAGAACCTGTTGTTAAATTATTTGAATCCCACACCACTGCTGAAATGGTATGAGTCTCCTGTAGGGGGTTTGACTAGAAGACCTCTGAGGTCCCTTCCAACTCTATTATTTATATGTTTTATGGTCTGTATTTTATGGTCTATGTTTTTGTTGGACTTGTCATAGTTACATATTCTTGTTTATCCTGAAGGATCAGTAGGATCCTCCCATTCTTAGCTGCCCAACAATTCCCACACTCTTCTTAAAAGTTCTTTGTTTGAAAAGAGGTGATTGGTGAGGTGTACTGATGGCAATAAGAAAAAAAATGTGTACAACACTAATTAGTACCAGTGGCAAAGGCATTGTGATAGTGTGACGCTGTGGCGTCTTCTCTCATTTTGACAGCGAAGATGGCGGCGCTGCATTGACGGCGCCACTCCCGGTGGTTTTTAATAACGCCGGCACCTTTTGGCTTTATTTCTAGACTTGGGACTTTACTTTTGGACTTGGGAAATTCGGGAGAACCTTTGGGGCGCGCTAACACTATCTTGCCAATGAGGGAGTGGCTGGTCCAGATGGCGCCGAATGGGATCAGGCGGCTGGCCTTGCTACCGCCGCCACGGCCCTCCCAGGCCCCCCCCCTCATTCTTCATCATATTTTGGCTTGCGGCGTCCTGGCAGCCTTTGTCCTTGTTCTCTGCGATTGGGAGAGCCCTTGGAGTCTTCAGAGTTGCATCGACCCGCCATCTGTCTCCTCGGAGTGGGTTGGTTGCTTTGTGTGGCACTGGACGGCGGGGACAGCTGTTTCTATGTATCATCGTTATGATCCCTCCGGGCGCCCCCCCCCACTCCATTCAAACGGACATTCTCCACGCTGTGGCCTCTCCTTCGCCCTTTTTGTGGCTGCAGAGCTTTTCCACCTTATTATTTTTACCATCTGGCTCTCCCTGCTTATGCCTATGGACTTTGGACTGCTTATGGACTTTGGACCCTGGACTTTGAACTCCTGGATTCCCAGATTTTTCAATCCTGTCTCCCTGTCCCGAATATTACCGCCTACCACTACTCTAGGGACACCATCTCGGCCGCCCAGACCTCTGCCTCCCTCTACCATGCTGTCTGGGAGAGAAGACAAACTATTTCCTCTGCATCCCGCTGCCATCGACCTGACTGTGTGTCCCCACCCTATGGACTAACTATCTACTTGCACAATTTCAACACTAATTTAATATCTGCGCAATCCCTTCTTCTTTTTTCTTTGGTATGTGGAGTGTATGTGTATGCCTGTGAGCGAATGATCCCACTTTCTTTTAAATTAGCATAATTATTTTTACTGTATTGTTGTATCTTTTTAAGCTATTGTGGGGTATGTATATGGAGAATGCCTGGTTGGCACGTATGAGGGGATTGAGAGTGCGGCCTGGAGCCCCCTCCACTGAGTGCGGAAGCAGAAGTGGATGGGGGCCCGGATCCGCCTCTCATCCCAGAATGTCTGATTTGAATGGCCTGCCGAGTAGAGCGGGGGCCTTGAGAGATAGAGGGGGGTCCACGGGCATGGGAGCGGGCTGGAGCATTATGGTCATGACTGGGAGGGGCAGGTACGATGGGAGCTTCAGGGCTAGACATTACCAGGGAAGGAGGGTTCGCTACGTCACAGCGATCCCTTGTTCCGGCCCTGATAGCTCAACTCGGGAACCAGGTGACATGGGAAATCAGGGCCCTGGTCTCAGGCTGCTGCTCCTAAATGCCAGGTCTGTGGTCCATAAAGCTCCCCTCGTCCGGGACTTACTATTAGACAAGGGGGCAGACCTGGCATGAATTACTGCAACCTGGCTGGGCCATGAGGGAGGAGTCCCCCTCTCAGAAATGTGCCCAGAAAGGTTTCAGGTGCTCCACCAGCCACGACACCAGGGAAGGGGTGGAGGAGTTGCAGTTATAATCCGGGAATCATTAGTTCCTCACAGGATCCCTGCTCCAGAGAATGTCGGGTGTGAGTCCCTCCTTGTGAGGTAGGACATAGGGGGTCAAGTGGGCTTGTTGCTGACATACCTACCTCCCAGCTGCGTCACAACAGCCCTGCCTGCACTCCAAGAGTCAGTAGCTGGACTGGCGGTTGAGTTCCTCAGACTTATAGTACTGGGGGATTTCAACCTGCCATCTCTTGGCGAACGCTCTGATGGGGCCCAGGAGTTCATGGCTTCCATGGCAACCATGGACTTGACCCAAGTAATTCAGGGTCCGACTCATGTGGTGGGACACACGTTCGACCTTGTGTTTCTCTCGGAGCAGTGGAGACGTGATCTGGAATTAAAGAGGATTGAGATCTCGCCCTTGTCATGGACAGATCACTTCTTGCTGAGGCTTGATTTTCAGAAGCTACTCCCCCACCGCAGGGAGGTGGAGCCGATTAAATGGTTCCGCCCCAGGCACCTGATGGATCCATTGGGATTTCAGATAGAGCTTGGGGAGATACCTGACTCCCTTGCCCACAATTCAACTGAGTCCTTGGTCGCTGCCTGGAATACTGCAGCGGCTAGGGCATTAGATTGGATTGCGCCTTTGCAGCCTCTCCGCAGCAGTGGATCCAGGAGGGCGCCTTGGTTTACCGAGGAACTCCGAGAGATGAAGCGCCAAAAGAGACGCCTAGAGCGATGCTGGAGGGCTAGTAACTCCGAATCCGACCGAACACTACTAAGAACCTTTATTAGGTCTTATCTAGAGGCGATACGGGCGGCAAAATGTGCACATTTTTCCGCCCTTATTGCATCCGCAGAATCTTGTCTGGCCGCCCTGTTTAGGGTAACCCGCTCCCTCCTGAAAGGGAGGGATGCGAGTGAATCCTTACAGGGAAGAGCTGAGGAATTTGTTCAGTTTCTGTCGGACAAAGTCACTCAGATTCGGACGGATCTGGACTCCACTTGGACAGTGCCAGCAGAGATGCCGAGGGAGAGCCTTGATCAAACTTTGTGGTGTGAGTTCCAGCTTGCCACTCCTGAGGAAGTGGACAAGGCCATGGGAGCAATGAGTGCCACCACCTGTCTACTGGACCCTTGTCCCTTCTGGTTGGTTTCGACCGGCAGAGAGGTGACACGAGGCTGGATCCAGAGGATTGTAAACACCTCGCTTCGAGAGGGGTCTTTCCCGCAACCTTTGAAGGAAGCGGTGGTGAGACCCCTCCTCAAGAAGCCTGCTCTGGATCCAGCTGTCCTTAAAAACTACTGTCCAGTCTCCAACCTCCCATTTTTAGGGAAGGTTGTTGAGAAGGTGGTGACCTCTCAATTCCAGTGGACCTTGGATGAAGTGGATTATCTAGATCCTTTTCAGTCTGGTTTCAGGCCTGGTTACTGCACCAAAACTGCTTTGGTCGCACTGACCGATGATCTCTGGCAAGCCAGGGATAGAGGGCATTCCTCTATCCTGGTGCTTCTTGACCTCTCAGTGGCCTTTGACACCATCGACCATGGTATCCTTCTGCGGCGGCTGGAAGAGGTGGGAGTGGGAGGCACCGTTTTACGGTGGTTCTCCTCTTACCTCTCTGGCAGGTCGCAGTCGGTGTTGGTCGGAGGACAGAGGTCGACCCCTAGGCCCCTTGAATACGGGGTGCCACAGGGCTCGGTCATGTCCCCCCTCCTATTTAACATCTACATGAAGCCGCTGGGTGAGATCATTCGTAGGTACAGGATTAAATACCACCAGTATGCGGACGATACCCAGCTGTATCTGTCCACCTCGTGCCAACTCAGTGAAGTGGTGGAAGTAATGTGCCAGTGCCTGGAAGCTGTCAGGGTCTGGATGGGAATGAACAAGCTTGCGCTCAACCCTGACAAGACTGAGTGGCTTTGGATGCTGCCCCCCCAAAAAATAGTCCAGATATTCCACCTTTAAACCTGGGGGTGAAATCTTACATCCCTCAGAGAGGGCCTGCAACTTGGGTGTTCTGATGGACCCACAGCTGACATTAGAACATCATTTGTCAGCTGTGACCAGGGGAGCTTTTGCCCAGGTTCGCCTGGTGCACCAGTTGCGGCCCTACCTGGACCGGGAGGCACTCCAAATGATCACTCATGCCCTTGTCACCTCAAGGCTCGACTACTATAATGCACTCTACATGGGGCTGCCCCTGAAGAGTGTTTGGAGACTACAATTGGTCCAGAATGCAGCCGCACGAGCGATACTGGGTGTACCTAGGTACACCCATGTTACACCTATCCTCCGTGAACTGCACTGGCTCTGCACTGGTACTGTCGGCTATGCAGTGCCGTCTGGCGGCTCCTCGGGGGAGAGCCTTCTCTGTTGCTGCCCCGGCCCTTTGGAACGATCTACCCCCTGAGATCTGGACCCTCCCCACTCTCTTGGCCTTCCATAAGTCTGTTAAGACCTGGCTGTTCTGGCAGGCCTGGGGCTGTTGATCTTGATTGAACTCCAGCCCCATTAAAACTGAGTGCATGTTGTGTTTTGTTTTTAAGTCGTTCTGTCTTGTGTTTTAATCTTTTTTAATATTTTTAAACTGCTTTTATGTAAGCAGCCCAGAGTTCTTCGGGATTGGGCGGCATACAAATCTATTAAAATTGACAAAATTGACAAATTAATTCAAAATCTTCAGAATTTTAAATTTTCCCAAAACGACTAGACTTTACTAATGTCATATAGATTCAAAATTGACACCTCTATCTTAAACATGTTAATGAGTTTCTATGTGATTTTTTTTAATTTAATCATTAGAAACTGCTTTACACATTTTTACTTAAGCCTCAGACAATTAGAGCTTCTGCTTTATTTAACTCTTTTAAATGACTTTAATTTGTTTGTATTCATTTTCTGCTGAATATTCTGATTTAGAATCAGCTTAACAATATTACACTCACATTTTTGGTAATGATAATTTCTTAATAATGAGTCAACAAAGAATTCTCTTTATTAGGGTAAGCAGAGAAAGTTTTAAAATAAAATACATTCAGTATGTTTACCTTTAGGCTATATTATATGTGATATTGTTTGTAAACACTCCATTTGGCTTAGAAGAATCATTTATGAAGTCCATTGACCTTCTACATTGCTTGTATGTGTGTGTGTGTATTGTATATACATATTTCTCACAATTAGTGATATTTTAAAAACTAATAAGAAAAATATGGGCATTGGTTCATAACTTCCCATAGGCTAATATAAGATTGGAAATAATGATCATGATTTTTTTCATTCTTAAAGTAGAGACCAAATAGTGAGCACAGAACTTAAATAAGTATCCAATTTCTTACCCAAGGCCAAGAATAAATTTATTATATTGTGCTCTTTACCTGTTCACAATATTCATATCTAATGTAACAACATAGGGAAGCCCATATGCTATTTAGACTCTTCATAAATTCATTCTTCAGGCTCTACATTTTTCACATTTACTTCTGTATAGAAATCATATGTTGATTTACAGTGTTGATTTTTACAGGAAGAAAAAAAATGTAGATACCCCTTGCATGGTTTGAGTTCTTTCAAGGTTGAAATACACAGTGGAATGTAAGCAAATTAATATATTCATATTCTCTGTCATATAATACATATATATGCAGCCATGACTACATTGATAGAATACTTTACCATAGGCCTTACTTTCTATGCTAAATATACATTGGGAATAAAAAATTTGTTTAGCACTAGACTTCAAAATGTTAAAGTGATATACTTTTCTTGTTATTAATTGTTTCAGGATTTTGTTTTGTTTTAATTTTGTAATTTAAATGTTGTATTTATGTTTTATTGGTGTTCTGCGTTTTAAAATCTTTATTTGTGTTTTATTAGCTTAAGCCTGAAAGCAGATAAATAAAACGAAAAAGAATGTTTTGGTCTCTATTCTATCTTGAACAGTTGTTCATGCCTTATAACATGAAGGAACATGAAGGACAGAGGTGGGTTCCTACCAGTTTGCACCAGTTCAGTAGAACCGGTTTGTCAAATCTACCGAACCAGATAGAAGAGGTTCCACCAGTGGACCCGGAAAGCAGGCCACACCTACAGAAGAGGTTCCAAAAATTTTTGAAACCCACCATTCACACACATACACACACACACACACACATACACAGAGTCACACAGAGAGAGAAAGAGAAAGAGAAAGAAAGGAAGAAAGAAAGGAAGAAAGAAAGAAAGAAAGAAAGAAAGAAAGAAAGAAAGAAAGAAGAAAGAAAAAGTGTGAGAGAGATGAAAGAAAAAAGGAAAAAGGGACAGAGAGACAAAAGGAAGGAAGGAGAGAGAGAGAGAGAGAGAGAGAGAGAGAGAAAGGAAGGAAGGAAGGAAGGAAGGAAGAAAGAAAGAAGAAAGAAAGAAAGAAAGAAAGAAAGAAAGAAAGAAAGAAAGAAAGAAAGAAAGAAAGAAAGAAAGAAAGAAAACAAAACACATGGCCGGCAAGCCACTCCCACAAAGGAGGCCCCACCCACAGAGTAGGTTTGAAATTTTTTTGAAACCCACCACTGATGAAGGACTATACAGAAAAGGTCAAGACAACAAAACAAAACATATCTGGAGTAATTAGAACATAGAATCTATATCACATACTCGACAAGAAGTGAGACATTGAGAGATTTCATCAAAAATTCAGTGACATTATAATTTAAAATGGGGGTTGATAAGATTGCTTCATAAATACTAAGATAGATGGTAAATATCTAGAAAGCCAATTACAAGTGGATAATTATAACTTAATTTGGGGAAAATCTTCAAGGAAGAGTTTTGTTTTTAAGTTTTTCAACCAGTGTGTTTTGCCATAAATGAGCTTTGCTTGAATTTTTTTAAAAAAGTATCAGTCTGATAGTACTGAAATTCATATGTATGTGGGAACATTGATTAACATATATTTTGATTCATTTTAGTTTTATCTAGGCATTCTATTCCAGTGGACAGATGTAATACATAGTCCTAAAATTTATTAATTACAATTTGGGGGATGTTATTTCGATGGTATCTTAAATAAGTGAGAGTACACTGTTCTTTCCTAAATTTTATGCTATAATGGGAATATAGACCATTTTTTGTGTGTTTTACAATACCTTTGAGCATCATCTAACCATCTACTAAATGACAGTAAGGATACCCTTTATGTCACATTGAAAATGCAAAACCATGGTTATTACTATGAAGTTGCTACAGATCTCTACAGGAGTTAGGAAGAACACATTAATTAATATCATCTCAAGAGTGTATATTGTCTGAAACCATTTTCTAAATATGACTTAGGATGAGTTAGGATTTTGTGATCCTAACTCAGTTCATCTGCAAATAAGTCACATTTATGTTTATATTTGCTTCAGACTGTTCCTTCAGACAGTTCCTGAGTTTCTCTCTCAGACAATAGCAATTCCCTGGTGCTGCCTGCTTTGCTGAGCCTGTCACTGGGTTGTTCATGCATAGCTGTGTCAGTCAAGATAGGTCAAGAATCTGAGCATATGCTTTGGATTTGTCTTCCCACTCCGAATTGCTTGACAACTGATTTGCAAGGCATATTCCAACCTCCTAGTCTTTAATGTTAGATTATTGCATTCTATATCTATTTATCTCTGTTTATAGTTCATCTAAGTTGAATTAAATAAACAAACAGGTAAATAAATATATCTGCAGATATATGTTCTATGTAATATCGAAAGACAGTTGTAGGCAATGTCCTTTGTTTAATTAAGTTTACATGAGCCTTAGCGTCAGACATGGTTGAAAAGGCATATTGTATAAGCACAAAGAAGTTTATTTATTCACTCGCTCATTCATTCATGCAGATATAAGAATTAAATTGCAGTAGAATTTAAAATATGTACATAGGCATGCAATATGCTGGAGACAGAGGGGGACATGGTAGAGGAAGTTAAGTTTCTTTTGAAGTATGATTTTTATTTAATATAAAAAATAAGTTATTTGGGAGACAGAGAGGACATTCGCCAAAAGTTCAACACAGTAGCTACTAGTACAAGGACAGCCATTTGTAATGGGGTCACTCGGTTGTTGAGGTGGACAAGTTGTTTGGATAGAGCTCCCATCTCCATCAATAAAGGATTAATGCTGTGAAAGTTAAAGGCACCAAATCTCAGTTCTCCATTAATGCTCATATATTTTTTTTAAAAAGCATGAAACCAGAAAAGCGGACAAGTAATTGCTTATTGCTTTTCTTCTCTAATAATTTCATCTTTTTCATAGCATTTCAATATCAATCAATCAATGCCAACTCTTACAACCATATCGATAGATACCATAGATATAACACTGTTCCTAATCTAGTTTTACAAGTCTTTCTATGTCACACCCATCTCAGTTCTATTTGAATCCAACCGGTTTGTTTTTTAACTTCCTTCCTTCCTTCTTTTCTTCCTTCCTTCTTTTCTTCCTTCCTTCCTTCCCATCTTTCTATCTTTCTATCATCCTTCTCTCTCTCTCTCTTTCTCTGTCTCTCTCCCTCCCTCCCAACATTATAGATTTCTTAAGAGATTTAGATTTCTGAATAATGTATCTGAATTAATAATTTGACCCTGGTGATTTGTGCCTCAATTTGCTGTCATGTATATAGTCTTGTCTTATTTATTTGTAAGCCTGAAAATAGTCTGTTTTACAATATGCTATCCATGCTGTGACTTCTTGATCTGTGTAGGGTTTTGCATGAGGACAAGGGAATGTTCTGAGATTTTTTCTAAGCACAATCTACAATTTGACACACATTCAGTAATCCAAAAATCTTTCTATAATCAATGAAGTACACATTGACTTCTCTTTGGTATTCTTTAACATTCTTGATTATGCAGCATGCACAAACAATAATGTGCCATGTTCCTCGTTCTTTTTTAAAGACAGTTTGTTGCTTGAACATCTGCATTGCCCTTTCCACAAAGGTCTCTCAACTATATGGGATGATCATAAGCAGTGTGTGTGTGTGTGTGTGTGTGTGTGTGTGTGTGTGTGTGTGTATTATGTGAGTTTTTGTTTAATGGCTAAATGTTGAACAATATTGTGATCGTATTGTTTCATGTTGATTTAGAAAGGTGCATATCTTGAGATCTGACATCAAATAAGAAATAAGATAAGTTGCAGCAATCATAGAAACAAAAGAACTCCATTGTTCCTTTTTGTTATTTCAAGTTTAATTATTGGTTTTCTTCCCCAGAATGAATTACAGGACATTTTAATATAAAATTCTGTAATATGGATAACTACTTTTACAGCATGTATTTTTTTCTTCCAGAAAGCATATTTTATTTTTAAATTTTAAAAGGTATTTAACTTTGACTGGCTTTTTTCTGCTGGTTTTTTTTATTTTATATTTAGTTAATAGCAAATATTTCACTTTACTAAAGTCCATTCAGAATACAGACAGGTTCAAAAATTATGATAATGATTTACACTAAGGCACTTTTATCTGGAAATTCTATCATATTGATGAAGGATGCTCTCAATAAAGCTGGAGGCACCAACATTAAATTACCTGAGCCGAGTTTGTTTGACATTATTTTCAATTCAAGCCAGAAGTACTGTCAGTGCTAGATCATCCAACAATAACTCATAACTCTATCACTGATCCTCCACTTTATGGTATCCTCAAGGGAAGAATTAAATTTATTCTGGCTCCCATTCTCGGAACCATAGACATATTTTCATATATTGACACTTCTCTTCCCACACACTACAATCACTTTTTTTTTTGCAAAGCTCTCAGCATGTACTGTTAAAGTTCATTTCAAATACATGTCAGGAAATATATTTATGTATGGTTTATTAGAGATTAAAATATAATGGATCTAGATAGACATTCTGGTGCATGAGCAGACATGGAAATCTAAGTATTACCAATAATCTAGTAGTATTTAGCCCTAAAGTTCATGGGATGGAATGGCAAGATAAATATTTGAATTTCAATTCATTTAGAACAAAACTATATTGTTTGATTTCAGTTTAATATTATCATGAACATCTTTCTTAAATCATGATTGTGCCTGTTTATTGGCCAATTTCAATGCAATAAAAATATTTCCTGTAGGATTCTTAAAATTGCTTTAGTCAAACTTAACCAAATGCATGTGTTTATAGTAATATAAACAAAAATATATCAAAGCTCCACAAACAGTTTGCAGAGAAAAAACTGAATTTTATTTTATTTTAAGAATTAAGCCAACCTGAAGTTAGATTTGTCTGATAATTTTACAAATTCATTTTTGCAATATTCCTGGAAATGATGCTATCAGATATCATTACTTGTATCAAATTTAATCAAGCATAATGTTCATCAATTTATTACATTTTAAACTTTCATCATCTTAAACTACAATCTTTTCTTAAATGGTAGGAAGGATAATATTTTTAAGTAACTTATGAATTATCATATATATCATCATTTTATAGCTAATGGTTCTACTACACTATAATTTTAAGAATTTAATTTTATAGAGAAGGAGACATATTTTTCAGAAGTTTCGCAAACAAGGGGCAGGAGTAAGGATTTTAAAAGTTAATGAATTTGGGAAAAAGCCAACCCCTTAACATATTCTACTGTATATTAAATGCAAGTCATTATACCACACAGTTTTAGAGGAAATAACTGCTCTTCAGCAATTATTAGCATTCTCACCAATGAAGATAAATATACATGTCCCAGGAGAATGTTGCAAGATCCAAGGTCAGTCATCAACTCCAGAGGTTTTGTCTTCTGTACTTTTGGATACATACTGGAGCTCATCTTCAGGGAACTTTTCTCTACTATGTCTGTAGTTTTCCTTTAATTCTTGAATTGTAAAAAATGATTTTTAGAGTTATTACAATTTTTCCTTATTTCTTTGAAACAGTATGATACCTATTTTTAGTAACTGCACTTATGTACCAAATTTTTGAAGTATAGATAGTTTAGGAACTACTGTATCTAAGGCCTGCTCCTAAAACCTTTTTTGCTCAATCTTATATAGAAAAAAATCATATTCTTCAGGGAAGACATTCACTATTTCATTTGCCTAAGATCAATTTGTACATGATCATTTTTCTAGATCTTCTTCCTTTCATAAAAATAATTGAAAGAAGGTTATTTCTTTATGTAGTTTTCTTTGCACTTTTAGATGTGCAAGCAATGTCCTGATATACATACAAAATGTAGTGCTTATATTGCAGTGGGTGACATACCTGTTGTCACTTCATTTGCCCTACTGAATGATAGATGAGCCTTTGATCAATGTTCAAGGAAGATATGAAAGTTTAACAAAAACATACCTCTCTATATTTCCAATATTCAACAGACTTGTATTATTATCTGTTCCCAAAAATGTAAAGTCACAGCTGCCAGTTCTTTACTGGCCTTTATATGCATTGAGTTCATTCCAAGAATTTAGGGTGTCATGTATCAATGTAGTATATATGCAGATCCAAGCAGTGTGGCTTTTTGCAATTGACCGATAGATATTTTCTCACTGTGCAAGTTTTCAAAGTGCCATCCATTTTTTATATGACATCTGATATGTCAAAAATTACTGGGACCACCATGGTCTTTGCCATTATCAACTTCCATTTTCAGATCTTGATACTTTGTGACCTTCTCCAATTCTTTTTCTTCTAACTCGATATTGTCAATCCACAATTTCCTGCACATCAGTTAATCAGGTGTGTAATGTACCAAGACTTTGTCAGTTTGTGTTTGGAAATCTCATAGTATTTTAAAGTGCTCATTATCAACCAATTTTTCAACATTATGTTCCCACCATTTTTAAATTACTGGTCATGACAAATTTTATATATATTCAAGTGAATCATTTTGGCAACTGTGTTAAGTTGTTATAAGTTTGTGTAATCTTGCATGAATGGAGTATACTGTAAGATCTACTGTTTGTCTTGTTCTTTGCACAATCTGCACTTTGAAACATTTGAGGATTTTTCAGTTATGGCTTTAGTTGCATTATTTCAAATAGCTGGCTCTTAAGCAGCTAAAATGAAGCCTTCAATTTCTTTTTCTAATATTCCAATTGTAATCATTGCCAGGCTTTATCTTTTTCTCCTTTCTCTTCAGCCTTTTGTAGAAATTGACTATATAATGGTGTTCCTTGCCAGAATTCTGTTTATATTTACATTACATTATTCAATATTCACTTTTTTTGTACATTTAGTAAGTTCCAATTTTAACTAGGAACAATGCTTGTTTTTGGCTGTCTTTTAATGATTAAGCAATACACACTTTTCTTCTTCTGAAGTTTGACCTAAAATAAACATTTACCTCCATTCATGTGGAGCAGGTATATTCTATCAGTATTATTATGAGGATATAATGCAGAGTGAATAGCCATCAGTCTTCTTGGTTTTTTTTATTCCAGTTCAACTTATGTCCAATTAATAATTCTAGCAGTATATTATATTATAGGTCTATCCCAGGTATGGATAACTTTGATGTTATTTCTAGAGTTCAGTTTTGGCTTTACTCTTTAGATTTTCTTACTCTTTAGATTTACTCTTTACTAATAGCATGCTTAATATTTTTTCCATGCTTAATATTATTCAGCTACCCAGATAATGTAAGCTTCATCCTCAAAGTTCGTCATGGTGTGGCCATTCAGTAGTTTAGTTCAATTTCTCTTTCCCTCATATTATACTAATGAAGTCAATTTCTTCAGTCAAACTCCATTGCTAATGGAGGATTTATTATGGATGGATGGATGGAAAGAAGAAAAGGAGGAGGAGGAAATAAGGGAGGGAGGGAGGAAGGAAGGAAGGGATTTGAAAAAAAATTCAGTTTTATATTACAATAATTGATTATAAAATGTGAACAATATATGCTCATGGGAGATGAAATCATGCTAAGTGCCTATATTCAACAAAAATATTGTATACTGCTATTACCTGCATTTGTAAACAATAATTTATACACCTTAAAAACTTGTTTCATATTCATGAAAGAACTGGAAAGCTGCTGTTGTACTGTATTTAAAGTATAGGCAACAAAGTATATTGATCCTACCTGCTCTTTTCATTTAAAATAAATTTCTATATGGTCAATAAGTCTTAAAGCTTTATTAGCTGAAATCTTAGATTGTGCCACTCAGGGGAAATATTATTTTATTAAGGAAATTCTAGTTCAACCTTTAAGATACAGTGCATCTCTCACAGGTTGCAACAACTGTAAGCAATGACAAGTTTTATAAATAGAATTTAAAAATATGCTCAATGTCTCTTTAACATAATGGCAACCAAACCTCAATACTCTCTCTAAAAATGTGTTAGAATATTTTTGCTTCCTCCAGAAAAGCATCTGAATATCCTTTTCCATGGTCAATAAATAAATCTCTCCAAAATATGAAGAAACTTTGGAAATACTTTCAACTACAGTCATTGACCAAGAAATGTCTACTTTTTGCATTTTGTCTTAGATGACATTCAGATCCCGTAACATGTGAATTTGTTTGTGATGGACTTTTTTTTTCAGAAATCTGTTTTCTAACACAAAAAGAGAAATGAAAAGTCACAGTTTCTGTTTAAGGAATGTAAATGGTCTTAAAAGCTGAAAAGAGTAGGAGCAGAAGATGCTATTTTCTTGCATAAGCAGCACTTTAAAAATAATATTTCTGCATGTGGGCACAGTTCACAAATTTAGCAAACAATATAAAATTGCTATATTAGTTTCTGATAAAACTCCTTTTTTTTGTGTGTTTATAAATAGTGAAGACAGAATGCATCTAAAAATTGTTCAAGCTGGCAAAAAAAAAGAAAGGTTAAAAGAAAAATAGGATTTTTGTGGATATATGGATAAAATAATAAAACAAATAATAAAATAAAATAATAAAATTTTAAAATGGCCCTTGGAAAATTGACTACAAAATTGACTACAATATGACTGACAGAATGAACAAAAGATTTCAATTATTAATTTTTCTCAACAATTGTTGTCTACCTCCATCGTCTGCTATGAAATGTTTTATTCTGCAGGCAAATGACCAAATTTTCAAAATCTTTTTTCATCTTTCACAATTTCTTATTTCCATGTCAATAATGCTTTTGTCATCTTACTGTTGACATTTTTAGGAACACATTATAGTTTCCATTCTCACATATGTTGTCAGGATAGTAAATAAAAGTATTACAATATAGACAATAGCCACAACAAATCAATTATTACAGAAGTATCTCAGTCCTACTTCAAAACTCATCAAATTTGGTACTTGATGCATTTTTATATGAAATTGTCCCAGTACTCAGCCTTTGTTTACCATTTGATGCACTGCTATAATAAGAGGGAGATGGCTGTGGGAAATTGAAATAAAGTCAGCCATGCTGGGACAGTCACTGCAAAAGGAAGGGGATATCAATAGAGGGCAGACAGGAAGTTGGTCATACTGGGAAGTTCACTGATATAGGAAAAAGGACAGATAGAAAGTTCTTCCTGGCTGAAACAAAAGGTTATATGGTAAATCACATGATTTGTCTAGGACTTTTCCATTTTAGTACCCGTCACACCTCCCAGAATAAATTAATTCGGACTACCGAGGTACCACTGTATTTTTTATTTTATTTTTTTAAAAAAATCTTATTATAACCTATCCACTTCAGAGAAAGAAAGTTGGCAATGTTTTTGTCTAAAGCAAGACCTCAGTTGTGGAGTATGCATGCATACATAAGTTTATACATTTCCAAATATACATATGCTCACACATTGAAACATACAAAAATCATACATTTATCATAAACCTTCCAGGCAGCAAAAAGATATTTGGATTTTATGTCTAAATTAAAATAATCACACTTTAGTCTATTTGAAAATAATGGATTTAATGTAATAATGGCTAATTTGTTCAAGCAAATGGACAGGGACCCAGAAATAATATAAGAAACTATTAATCATTTTCTGCTTCCTCAATTTGTGCCAACATGGGATTCCCTTTCTTCCCTATGGCTCCTTTATTGCATAGACATTCAGGGCTTCTGTACTATTGTCCTTAAAATTATAAATAAGTACAATATTGTTCCTTCATGATTTCTAATATATGGAAATGTGATTACATCTATATATAATAATATAAATCCATTTTATATATCTGCTACATGCACTTATTAGGGAGGGAAATGTCCATTTTACATTCTATATTAGTATGATAAATCTGACCTGAAACTCCATACACAATCTGTTGCCACTTAGTTTCACAGAGTCTGCTAACCTGTAGTTTTGAATCCATCTTTCTCTACCTGTCTGTAAATATAAATTGCCTATGAACCTTTCTTTTAGAAAAAAAAATCAAATTACCATAGTTTTGTTCTTTGATGCATAACAGAAATGCTGATTGCTCCCATCACAGGTTTTTTTCCCCTGTCAGAACAAGCTCATAGTTATCAGTGAACAAGCTGATCACATGAAAAGGTGAGTGTGGAAAATAGGATGTAAATCAGAATGATCTAAAAAAGAAAACCAACATTCTGTATGCTAAAATAACAGGATCAGGATCAAGAAGGTATGATTAGTAAAACCTAGCAAGGCAAGTGAGTACTTGACATATTAACTATACTTTGATCTCTCTTCCATATTATTATATTCTGCTTTTGAGTTATTTTAGGTGTGATTCTTTCTATTTTTCTCTTAAACTGGATTCTTAAGATTTATTAAATGTGCTCATGATGTTGTTTTTATTTGATTTCTTGCCTATCACTGTATAGTTTAAAGTCATCCTTAGTTGATCCACACTTAAAGTAGCATTTTCTAGTGTTCTAATAAAACTTTTTCTGGGGTTTTAATCTAGAATCTATATGGATTATGTGTTGATGATCTAGTCTGGAGCTAGGATTTACCGATTTCTTATTAGCTACTTTAGCTTGCTTGCATGGACATTGTTGTGTCTGTCACTCTTGCCATATCCTATAATATCATACCTTCTCCGTGGGCTGATTTTTGTTTTCCTACATCCTTCTTGTGCACGTCTGATATTTCAGTTCAAGGATTTGTACCTATTTTTCCACTGCTTACCAAACTAACTAACAGCTAATAAGTCAGATTATGACAGGTGTCTACCTCTTGTAGTTCCTTTTACTGCACAGAAAATTAAATAATAAATGCAAGAAATAACAGCAAATAATTCACTCCTAATGTTACAGAGCACCAAGATCCTGAGTTTTTCTGAGTAATGGGAGAAATTCTGAATTATATCTGTTTCTCATAGAGCATCCCTGATCTAGTTCCTTTCCTCAGTGTTTCTGGATGGCACAATGAAAATATTGCTTTTCATATGAACACCTTTGGCTACATATTGGAATGATGACTGTTGCAAAACTGACATATAGTTCTTAGAATATCACATATTGTTTCCTGAAGACTAAATTAAATCAAAGGGATATTTAAAGTTTCTGTACTGGAACAATGGATAAATGAAATACTATATATTTTCTTAGGTAAGTTCCCCATTGGGAGAGGGAGTACGTTCAGTGAAGCGTTGTGAGAGTTGTGTGGGAGAACACACAAACCAGCATACAGAGACACTGCAGTTTAAATAGGCTTTTACTTTCATGGAAATAGAGATATCAGAGTCCATCAAACACTCCAAATCATACACGGATAAGAGAGTCAGTCATCAATGTCTTTCAGTTAAGGCATAATCCAAATAACATAGTCCATAATCATACGATACACAAAGTTTTCTAACAGTTACAAAACTTACAATAGCTCATGGCACTCAGATCAGATCAGCCCAGCATCTAATGAACAGAGAGAGAGCTAACAGTCATTCTGGCTCCCTCTTATGTCTGATTGAGGAATACAGCACCCAATCACATTTTACAGTATGCTTTAAGGAAACAGGTATAGCATTGTTACATGATTTATATATTGCCAACCCAATTGTTAGAATTATATTCCTAATATTCTCCCCTTTGGGTAGGACCGTGACCCGACAAATGCGCACCGACAAAACGGCCGCAACAAAACGGCGATGTTGAAAGCGCGCCCCCTAAGCGTGCCCATAAAACCATGCCCACAAAAGCGCGATTAGGGTTTTTAAGTTAGGATTAGGGTTAGGGTTAGGGTTAGGGTTAGGGTTAGGGTTAGGGCTAGGGCTAGGGCTAGGGCTAGGGCTAGGGCTAGGGCTAGGGCTAGGGCTAGGGCTAGGGTTAGGGTTAGGGTTAGGGTTAGGGTTAGGCTTAGGCTTAGGGTTAGGGTTAGGGTTAGGGTTAGGGTTAGGGTTAGGGTTAGGGTTAGGGTTAGGGTTGTTAACGTTGTTTTCGATGGCACGCTTTTGTCAGTGCGCATTTGTCAACGCACTAGTGGGTGCACTTTCGACGTCGCCGTTTTGTCACGGCGGTTTTGTCGGCGTGCATTTGTCGGGCGCGCATTTGTCGGCGAACCAGGTAGGACAATATATAAATCTTACAATTTTAATCTGTATTCCTCGCAACAACATTTATGCTTTATGTTACCTTGGGCCTTAGTAAAGTGATCTGCGATGTTGTCTTCAGACACACAATACTCTAGTGTAATCAGTTTACTACTAACACTTTGTCTTACGTTTAAATATCTCAAATCAGTGTGTTTTGACCTAGTTTTTACAGCAGGATTGGATGCCATCTGAATTGCTGCTTGATTGTCTTCATAAACACCAATAGGCTCTCGTATGTCAATCCGCATACCAAGTAGAAGTTGTTTATGATAAACTACATCTGTACATACTAATGACAAACATGAGAAGTCAGCCTCCATAGTCGATAGATTTAAATGTTCTTGTCTAATAGACCGCCATCCAATTAGTGCCTTTCCCAGAAATACAACAAACCCTGATGTTGATTTCTGTGTATACACATCTATAGCAAAACTTGCATCAGCATATGCAGTCAAGCTCAGATCATCTCTAGGTTCTAAATATAATGCATAATGCATTGTTTGCTTGAGATATCCTCTTAATATCCTCTTAGCAGCTTGCCAGTGCCTTTCAGTAGGTTCAGCATTAAACCTGGCTAATTGATTTACACTATATGCTATGTCGGGCCTTGACCAATTACTCAGATATGATAAGCTACCAATCAATGATTGATAACTACCTTTATCAAACACAGGGCTTTTCACACCATCATGGCTAAAGTCCAGACCCATTGGAGTTTTAGCTGGTTTACACAGTTCCATCCTGAACGTTCTGAGTAGCTGGTTAATCTTCTCGGTTTGTGAGATTTTGTATCCTCCCCTAGTTTTATCTATTTGTAAACCAAGATATTGCCTAATCTCACCAAGATGTTTTATACTGAACTTCGTCCTTAACAGCGTTATAATCCTCATAGCTTCTTGCTCAGTTTTAGTGATTAATGCTATGTCATCAGTGAACAATAGCAACAATGAAATCACACCATTACTTTCTTTCTTAAACAAACATGGATCAGCCATGCCAGCTTTAAAACCTATCTTAGTTAACTCTTTCACTATGCATTGATTCCATTCATATCCTGATTGCTTTAAGCCATAAAGACTCTTTTTTAACTTCCAGCAATCAGTGTTATTACCAGTGTTTAACCCTAAAGGCTTCTTTAAATATATAGTATGTTGCAACGGTGCATGGAGATATGCCGTCTCAACATCTAAATGATATAGTACATATCCATGCCTAGCTGCCCAAACTAATGATGCACGTAATGTTGTAACCTTTAGACTAGGTGCAAATACCTCATCATAGTCATTGGCTGACTGATCAAACCCTTGTGCTACCAATCTGGCTTTATGGGTAACAGTCCCATCTACACTTGTTTTAATCTTGTAGATCCATTTACATCCTATGGCATGTTTACCTGGGGGTAACCTTACATTTTCGTACACCTCTAACTTTTGTAAGGATTTCAGTTCCTTTTCCATTGCTGTTTTCCAAACTAGCTGCTCTTCCTTAGGATACAGAGTTAGTTCATGATAAGTAGCAGGAACTTTATCTACTTGGCACGCTACAGTAGCTTGATATCTGTCAGGTGGTCGTGTTACACGGGTTGAACGTTTAGGCAACTCAGGGCTTCCCAGTGGACTCTTCTGTTTCACTTGCTCCTGTTCTTCTAGTTCCTCCTGTACATGCACTTCCTCTTTAATTGCTGGTTTTACTATTTCATCACTAGGGACTACCTGGGTGTCGATAATTACATTGTCAGTTGGTTCTAATTTATTCCACCCCATATGTTCTATAAACTTAGCACTAGCGCTACAGTGAACCTTAGTTGTGCCTTTTTCCCAAAATCTAAACAATCTATGGTTGGCCTTGTAACCTATGAAAAATAACTGTCGAGCTCTATGTTGCCCTTTCAGTCTTACTTGTGAGGGAATATGCACCCATGCTAGGGCTCCGAATGTATGTAAGTAACTCAAAACTGGCTTTCTGCCATGCCACTCAGTGAATGGCAATTCACCAGTTGTTGTATTCATCATGTTATTTAAAACATGGTTACTACACATCATAGTTTCACCCTACAGTGTTTCCGGCAAACCTGAATCAGTTATCATAGTTTGAGCCATGGCCTGTAATGTTTGCTCCCTTCGTTCTACAAACGAGTTATGTTGTGATCTATAAGGAGCAGAATGTTTGTGCTTGATTCCAGCTGTTCTTAACATAGTTTGGAATTTATAGTTTGTAAACTCCGTCCCATTATCAGTAGCTAAAGTGATAACTTTGGCTTTCATCTTTCTTTCCGCAAATCTTAGCCAATTAAAGAAATGTTGGAACGTTTCCGTTTTGTTTTTCATTAAATAATAGAAACCGTATCAGGAATAATGATCCATGATACTCAAAACATAACAGGCACCTCCCAAACTGGGTTTCAAAGGTCCTATTAAATCAGCAAAAACAACTTCCAGAAGTTCCTTTGTTTTAAAACCATTCAGTCTATTTGCAGGAGTAACTTTGCTCTTCCCCTGATTGCAAACATTGCAGATTAAATATTTACTGCATGGTTTTAACAGTTTGTTGCAGCATCTTGAAATTGATGTGCCCCATGCGTCTATGTAGTAAATGTATACATTCATCATGTGGTTTCACATTATCATAAACTGAGTTAGCTATCTGGGCATCAGATATAACGTATAAACCATTTGTTAATTTGGCAGTAACCCTATTACCTTCTTTTTCAATTATACAGTTATCTCCCCTAAAGGTTACTACATAGCCAATGTTAACCAGAGCCCTTACTGATAATAAATTAAATTTCAGATTAGGTACATATAACATTGGTAACTTCTCCTTTAGGAATGAACAACATGCATTACCTTCACCAGCTGCCTTCACCTTCCATCCATTTGCCAAACATACATGTTCCTTGCTCATGGTCATTTTTACAAATCTTTTTCTATCTCTATCAATGCACTGTGATGCTCCACTATCAACAACCCACAAATCATAGATTACTGGTGCATTGCTAGACATAGACAAAGTAGACATACATAACTAAGTTGACATTAGTGTTTTTTCTAGCTCTTCTGGTATTCTGTTGTTTTGCCTTTTTACAGAACCTAGCTATATGTCCCTTAGCCCCACAAGAATAACTTTTTTGAACAGTATAGGCAGTAGAGTGTGACTCCTCATGTTGTAGTGGTTTCTCTCAGTTGTTCCCTTTCCATCCTTCTCCTTGACTCCTCCAAGAGTCGTGCCGTAATGTCAGTCAATGTTAGTTCATTTTGGGTTAGGACTTCAAGGGACGATACAAAAACATCATAATTCTCATCCAGTGAGGAGAGTATGATATAAACTTGATGTAGCTCAGAGAAAATTAGTTCTTTATCATGTAGCTTCTGAAAAACCCCTTTCATAAAGGTTAAATGAGCTAACATATCTCCACGTCTCAGAAGACGTGCCCTAAACATTTTTCGTGTGAGATGTATGCGTGCACCTACAGTGTCACGCACATAAATTCTCTTCAAATTCTCCCATCTTGCAGCAGAATTTTCTCCATGAATATGTATTAATTGTTGGTCATTCAGTGTTAGACCAATAATACACAATGCCCGTTCATTGCATCACTGAAAATCTGCTATCTTCTTGGCATCATCGTTATCTGGATTCCATGCAGTTACATCCGGTGGATTCTGTACAGTATCACATAAACCTTCCCTACGCAGGAGTAGATTGCATTTCATAGACCAGGAAACATAGTTTGTTCCATCCAACTGGGTTATCATTGATAGGCTTGATGGTGGGTCGCTCACCATCTTCTCCAGGATAGTGCAATCACTAAATAAACAGCTGTCTGTATGCAGTATTGCGTATCAACACCAACTCTTCTTTAGCTACATCTGGTATACTCTGGACCCATAACCACTGTTCGGTAAGCTCCCCATTGGGAGAGCGAGTACGTTCAGCGAAGCGTTGTGAGAGTTGTGTTGGAGAACACACAAACCAGCATACAGAGACACTGCAGTTTAAATAGGCTTTTACTTTCATGGAAATAGAGGTATCATAGTCCATCAAACAGTCCAATTCATACACCGATAAGACAGTCAGTCATCAATGTCTTTCAGTTAAGGGATAATCCAAATAACATAGTCCATAATCATACAATCAGTCCGGTACACTAAGTTTACTAACAGTTGCAAAACTTACAATAGCTCACGGCACTCAGATCAGATCAGCCCAGCATCTAACGAACACAGAGAGAGCTAACAGTCATTCTGGCTTCCTCTTATGGCCGATTGAGGAATATACCACCCAATCACATTTTACAGTATGCTTTAAAGAAACAGTTATAGCATTGTTACATGATTTATATATTGCCAACCCAACCGTTAGAATTATATTCCTAACATGTTTGCCTAGTGAATCCAGAGAATAGCAGGAAAAATGGTATGGATATTTTTAATTTTTTCTTGCCGAGAGCTCAGGGAAGGGGTGGGGGTGTGGCTATCGTTATCCGGGAGTCGTTAGCACCTCGTAGGATCCCTGCTCCGGAGCTTGTCGGGTGTGAGTCTCTGCTGGTAAAGTTGAACCTCAAGGGTCAAGTGGGTATGCTGTTAACGTACCTGCCTCCCAACAGCGTTGCAGCAGCCCTCCCCTCGCTCCTCGAGTCGGTAGCCGAGCTGGCAATTGAGTTCCCTAGACTTATGGTCTTGGGGGACTTCAATTTGCCTTCGCTCGGTGAAAACTCTGATGGGGCGCAGGAGTTCATGGCTTCCATGACGGCCATGGGCTTGACCCAGGTAATTCGGGGCCCAACCCACTCAGCGGGTCACATGCTCGACCTCGTATTTCTCTCGGAGCAGTGGACTTGTGATCTCGGTCTGAGGGGTAATGAGATCATACCCCTGTCGTGGTCAGACCACTGCCTACTGAGGCTCGACTTTCGGAGACCAAACCCCCACTGTAGGGAGGAGGAACCGACCAGGTGGTTCCGCCCCAGGTGACTTATGGAGCCTCTGAGGTTCCAGACGGAGCTTGGGGTTATTCCTGATACTCTCGCCCACAGTCCGGTGGAGACTCTGGTAGCTGCCTGGCACTCGGCAGCATTGGAGACCCTTGACCAGATTGCACCACTACAGCCCCTCTGAGGCGGCGGATCCTGGAGGCCTCCTTGGTTCACCGAGGAGCTCCGGGAGATGAAGCGCCGGAGGAGACGCCTAGAGCACCTATGGAGGTCCGATAAATCCGAATCGAACCGAGCAATCCTAACAACCAGCACCAAGGAGTACATCAGGGCACTTAGGGCAGCAAAAAGATCTCACATTGCCACCTTGGTTGTGTCCGCTGAGTCCCGCCCAGCCGCCCTGTTTAGGATAACCCGTTCCCTCCTAAATAGGGGGGATACGGGGGAACCCTTGCAGGGTAGAGCTGAGGATTATGCCCAATTCTTAGCGGACAAAATTGCTCGGTTTCAGTCAGATTTGGACTCCATCCCTGCAGTTCCAGCCGAGGCACAAGAGGATGAATTGGTAGACCACCTCTGGGTTGAGTTTCAGGATGTTGCCCCTGGGGATGTGGACAAGGCCATGAGAGCTGTGAGTGCCTCCACCTGTGTACTGGACCCGTGTCCCTCATGGCTGTTTGCTAACAGCAGTGAGGTGACACGAGGCTGGATCCAGGCGGTTGTTACCGCCTCTCTTCGGGAGGGGCACTTCCCCGCCGCACTTAAAGCGGCGGTGGTGAGACCCCTCCTGAAGAAGCCATCTTTGGATCCAGCTGTCCTCAACAACTACCGTCCAGTCTCCAACCTCCCATTTGTTGGGAAGGTTGTCGAGAAGGTGGTGGCCTTCCAGCTTCAGCGGTCCTTGGAGGAAGCAAGCTATCTCGACCCCTTCCAGTCAGGCTTCAGACCCGGTTACAGCACAGAAACCGCTTTGGTCGCATTGACCGATGATCTTTGGAGAGCCAGAGATGGAGGCCATGCCTCCATCCTGGTTCTCCTCGACCTCTCGGCGGCTTTCGATACCATCGACCATGGTATCCTTCTGCGACGACTGTGGGAGGTGGGGGTGGGAGGCACTGTGTTACGGTGGTTCTCCTCCTACCTCTCGGACAGGTCGCAGTCGGTGTTGGTGGGGGGGCAGAGATCGACCCCTAGGCCCCTAACATATGGGGTGCCGCAGGGTTCGGTCTTATCCCCCCTACTATTTAACATCTACATGAAACCGCTGGGTGAGATCATTCGGAGGCACGGGATAAGATACCATCAATACGTGGACGATACTCAATTGTATCTGTCCGCCCCGTGCCAACTCAATGAAGCGGTGGACGTGATGAGCCAAGGTCTTGAGGCCATTATGGACTGGATGAGGGCTAACAAGCTTGTACTCAACCCGGAGAAGACCGAGTGGCTGTTGTGCTTTCCTCCCAATAATTCGATCAGTGTTCCATCGCTCAGGCTGGGGGATCAAACTTTATACCCCTCAGAGAGGGTTCGCAACTTGGGAGTCCTCCTGGACCCACAGCTGACTTTTGACCACCATTTGACGGCTGTGACCAGGGGGGCATTTGCCCAGGTTCGCCTGGTGCGCCAGTTGCGACCCTACCTGAACCGGGAGGCCCTCACAACAGTCACTCGGGCCCTTGTGACCTCTAGGCTGGAATACTGCAATGTGCTCTACATGGGGCTGCCCTTGAAGAGCATCCGGCGACTTCAGCTAGTCCAGAACGCAGCCGCGCGAGTGATTGTGGGTGCACCTCGGTTCACCCACATAACACCTATCCTCCGCGAGCTGCGCTGGCTACCTGTTGATCTCCGGGTGCGCTTCAAGGTGCTACTTATCACCCATAAAGCCCTTCATGGTAGTGGGTCTGCGTACTTGAGAGACCGCCTCCTGCCAATTACCTCCCTGCGACCAATTAGATCACATAGATTAGTCCTCCTCCGAGTTCCATCTGCCAGTCAGTGCCGACTGGCAACTACACGGAGGAGAGCCTTTTCAGTAGTAGCTCCGACCCTTTGGAACGATCTCCCTGTGGAGATTCGTACCCTCACCACCGTCCAGACCTTCCGCACAGCCCTTAAGACCTGGCTAGCCCGTCAGGCCTGGGGACAAAGATAACTGTCCCCACCCGAATGATGAATGAATGTTGCTTACTATTTTACTTCTATGTATTGTTGTGTCTATTGTCTGTATACCCCCCCCCCTTATTTTATGTAAGCCGCCCTGAGTCCCCTCAGGGAAAAGGGCGGCCTATAAGCATTAATAAATACCTAAATACCTAATACTACACTTTGGAAGTGAACATCAATGAGTCCTTGAGATGGGAAATTGAGACAGTTTAGGAGTTTGGGGTATGAAGCAGGAAATAATTCCCTCCTTCTTTTTGTGTTATTCAGACTTGAATTATGAGTAAGTATGTGTATTCTGATTGTAGAACTACACATTCTGTATTCCAAAAATGTGTTTCAAATATCAATAACCTCATCAACAACCAGGTCATACATGAGGTTTGACATCCAAGAGCATTACATATTCTGTAAATATTGGTCTTAGTTGGCTGAATAGATGGCAAAAGTGTGGTCATCAAAATATTTACCTCAAATCCTAATAGTTAAATAGGGCCACAGAGTAACTTAGTAGAATGATAATGTGTAAATTTCCCTTCATTAATCAGTTGTATTTGGCCACACAATTCTTGGTAGCAGAATGTGGAAGGTGGTGACACAGTGGCAGCCTACAGGATGTAATAAAGCAAAATGGATTATAGTAGTGAAAACCTACCTTCACCATTTCACAGTGTCCATATCAGCCAGGGAAGATAAACTGCTATGAAAGGGAAAATAAACAACAACAACAACAACAACAACAACAACAAAGACTGATTGTAGGCAGCATTTGATCGGAGTTGATAATGATAATGATAATGAAATAAGACGTTTCCCAATTGTTTAGGCCCCTGCAGCTCCCCTTCTGTGCCTGAAGTCTATTTTCTCGTAATCTCTAATATGTCAAATGATCTTTCAGATTGTTCTCAAAATAACCCAAATAACATGTCTCAACACAGAAGACAAGCATGGGATGAAATTGGCCATTTCTGGGACATGACTCTCAAAAGACTACTAGACTTGTTTTCAAAAATGACCTCTGGATCTCCAACTTCTCTTTTGGGCAGCTGGAATATGTAGCTAAGTATACTTTCTCAGGTACTTTCATACAATCAATTACATTTACTCGTTTCAACTACATCAAATATTAAGGAAAATGATTGAAGGTTGCTTTTCCTGCTTGCAGGTGCTGCTGAATCAAAATAAAAAGCAGTTACCAGAGCAGGTTAACAACCAATTTGGTGTAGTTAACGCATCAAGTAAAAACAGGAGGCTATGAGTTGTAGTGCCACCTTAGCCAGATGGTGTACCTTAGGCAAAGCACTTTCTCTCAGCCCTAGGAAGGTGAAAATGACATTTTTTTTCTTTCTGGGAGAAAAAAAACCTTGCCAAGAAAACTGGAGTGACTTGTCCAAACAATCGCTGAGAATTGATCAAGAATGAATGGAAGTCAACAAACAAAAAAGGGAAGTGCATTTTATGCCATGACTAGAATGTAGCATTAGGCTTTTATCTTTGATGTCAACAAGCATAAATCTTCACTTTCACCGACTTTTTCTGATTCTTTTACCCACATGTCAGATAGAAGTCAACCAGCGGTGATCAACTGATCTCAGATTACATACCATAACAACACTTTCTGGTTTTTTAACTTTTGGTTCAGCCACACTCAGATCAGAAGTAAAATCTTCCTACATGTTGTCAGCTGTTCTTTTAAGTATCAGTGTTTCCTGAATAACACCCATCTTATCTCATTCATAACACACAAACGTTTTCAGTAGTTTCTAAAAATGCATACATTGATAATCTAGCAAATCTTCCACTGTAACAAATAATCTTTCATTAAATTTCATATGTCCCTTGCCACCACTATTAAGAATACATTTCACTGTGTAATAATCTATTAATCTCATTTAATCCAGAAGTGTAAAAATTGCTGAGAAATTTGAAGTCAAGAAGAATTTGCATAACTGTATAATAATAATTAGTAGATGAAAGTACTACAGAAATAATGCTTTATTACCATTAGAATTATACTGGCTGACATGTCAACTCTTTCCTATAATAGTAAATAGTAAATAGTGCCTTCGCTGAGGGCAATATTACTTTCTCTAATTGCTTGACATAAATGTTTTATTTTAATGACCATTTACTAATTTAACTGAGTGTCTGTGTTATGAAGGGCTGAAGTTTAAAGAGCTGAGTTGTAGAAAATGAGGAAGCACATTATTACAGATACTGCTGAAAACATTTTTGGTTTTAAAGTGATTTGAGGGCCTATAAATGAAGTAAGTATAATCATCAAACACATTTCTAAAATTTGTATCCTCGTCTCAGCTATTTCAGGTGAGGAAGATCAGGATATATTAGATGTTGTATGTTAATAAATTGGTTAGTCTTTTAAGACGCTGCAAGACTCGAGACTTTTTTCCAGTCTGTTATGTTATTCAATACAGGTAATTTATCCACCATTATCACCTCAAACCAATCAAAACCAAAAATGCAGCTTTGGATGTACCAGTGCAGCTATATGTACAATTCCATTGTTGTTACATAAATATCCTTATAAACCTTATAAACTTAATATGAAATCATAAAGTGGTAGACAACAATAGGTTGTAATTTATTTCTATGCAAGATGGGCAGCATACAAATCCAATAAATAAATAAATAAAATATTATTTGAAGCTTTGTTGTATTTAAAATACATTATCATATATACAGTAATTATTGTATAACTAGGTACCAAGCTGTGCTCTTCAGCAATGTCCTATCAAAATGTTGGTTTTAATATAGGGTTAGTTCAGTGGTGGGATGCTACCGGTATTACTGTCGATTTGGTGTGCACGCAATTTTGTGTGCAGTTGCCCATAAATAGGTCTACACATGTGCAGAACATTTTTAAAAAATAAAAAAATGCTGCACCGACTGGTAAACCGGTTTGGAGGCCTGGGTTGCTGCTGGTTCTGGTGACCCAGGCCGACAAACCAATACCAGTCCGGCTGACCCGGTCTGAACCGGTAGGAACCCATCTCTGGGTTAGTTGTATAGAGTTATAAGGATGAAATTTGCAACTGTATAAATTCAATTGTATCAAAGAATGACATTTCTGAATGTTTTTAAATATGCCACAATTTTGAAGGCATTATATAGCAAAAAATCTATGCAACATGCTGAGTTATTGTTTGTTCACCTATAGAGTCCTTTGGTGCTCCCTGAGCTTTTTTGTTTTCTTGCAGATATTTAATTACCCAACTAAGTATCATCATCAGTGCAAGTGAGTATGGGGTTTGCTCTCTGTTTACATATAGTAGCTTGGCCTGTTTTTTCTGGTTTTCTCTTTGATAGTTTCCTGATTAGGGTATTGATTGATTTTCTCCTTGATTCATTGCTTAGAGTGTTAATGTCTGCTTATCTAGGGTTATTTTTGTTTCTTTCTTAGCTTTATTATTATACAATTGTATCACAGCGGCCAGTTGTTTTGCTGGATTTGGCATTGGTTACTAGTCGGGCCCCACCCAGGGGCCTAGGACGTCGTAACGTATTTTCGTAATATGCGTGCAGATCCAAGCAGTGCGGCTTTTTGCATTTGACTGATGGTGATTTTGTCAATTTTTAACTGTTTTAAATGTAATTCCAGTGCTTTTGGAATAGCACCCAGTGTGCCAATTACCACTGGAATTATCACTGCTGGTTTGTGCCATAGTTGTTGAATTTCGATTTTTAAGTCCTGGTATCTTGCGAATTTTTTCATGTTCCTTCTCGGCGACCCTGCTATCACCTGGTATTGCGATGTCTATGATTGTGACCTTATTTTTCTCAACCAGTGTGATGTCTGGTGTATTATGCGCCAGTATTTTGTCGGTTTGTATAGGGAAATCCCACAAGATCTTGACCATCTGATTTTCGGTGACTTTTTCAGGCTGATGTTCCCACCAATTTGTTGCTGTTTTAATATTATAATTTTTGCACAAATTCCAATGGATCATTTGTGCTACTGAATTGTGCCGCAATTTATAATCAGTCTGCGCGATTTTTTTTACAGCAGCTGAGTATGTGATCAACAGTTTCATCAGCTTCTTTGCAAAGTCTGCATTTGGCATCATCAGAGGATTATTATTATTATACAATTGTATCACAGCGGCCAGTTGTTTCGCCGGATTTGGCATTGGTTACTAGTCGGGCCCCACCCAGGGGCCTAGGACGTCGTAACGTATTTTCGTAATATGCGTGCAGATCCAAGCACTGCGGCTTTTTGCATTTGACTGATGGTGATTTTGTCAATTTTTAACTGTTTTAAATGTAATTCCAGTGCTTTTGGAATAGCACCCAGTGTGCCAATTACCACTGGAATTACCACTGCTGGTTTGTGCCATAGTCGTTGAATTTCGATTTTTAAGTCCTGGTATCTTGCGATTTTTTCATGTTCCTTCTCGGCGACCCTGCTATCACCTGGTATTGCGATGTCTATGATTGTGACCTTATTTTTCTCAACCAGTGTGATGTCTGGTGTATTATGCGCCAGTATTTTGTCGGTTTGTATACGAAAATCCCACAAGATCTTGACCATCTGATTTTCAGTGACTTTTTCAGGCTGATGTTCCCACCAGTTTGTTGCTGTTTTAATATTATAATTTTTGCACAAATTCCAATGGATCATTTGTGCTACTGAATTGTGCCGCAATTTATAATCAGTCTGCACAATTTTTTTACAGCAGCTGAGTATGTGATCAACAGTTTCATCAGCTTCTTTGCAAAGTCTGCATTTGGCATCATCAGAGGATTTCTCGATTTTGGCCTTAATGGCATTTGTGCGGATAGCTTGTTCTTGTGCAGCCAGGATTAGTGACTCTGTTTCTTTATTATTATTATTATTATTATTATTATTATTATTATTATTATTATTATTATTATTATCTGTATGTTTAAAAAAAAATTCTTTCCTAGATAGGTAATGAACTCAATAGATATAATTGCTGAGTTTATACAATAAAAGTTAAAGGTAACATATTGGTTTAAAAATTGAGTCATTAAAGTGGTTTAAAGAAAGAGAGTAGAGAACCCACCAGTAATAAGATTTAAAAAGACATAGAATGTTTAAAACAATATAAGATATATATATAGTAGCAAGAATCTATTTAACCTTATATTCAAAACATTTTCAGTCAGTTTTCTCCATTACTGCGCTTGCTGCTATAAATCAGGACACCAAGCTGTGCATAGTAGGCAAATTTATCCCTGTGTAGAAGGTCAAGACAAAGCCTATTTGCCACCACGTTATCTGCAGTTTTACAGCTATAACCCCATGCTCTGATTTTTGTCTTGCTTTCTAATCTCTGTGGATCTTCTCAGATGATTTATCTAGCTTCATAAATCACTATGACATGCAAATACGATTAGCCTGCTGGTTATTATTTCAAGCTTATTAACGAAAACAGCAAATAAGCATAGATCTTATATGATGTGTGTATTTATTAATACAGAAGTTGTCCCTGCCATTCAGGAAATTTACATTTATCAGTACAGTTTGTCTTGTGTCCATCAGTTCCTTTTTGGTTCCTCTTACCCAATTCAATGTTTATTTGTTTCCTTGATCATTCATTTACTTATTCATTTTATATGCTTCACTGTTTAACATTAGATTTAGAATGGTTAATAAATATAGAAAGTAGGATAATTAGAAAGTAGGAAAGAATAATTCAGAATGGAAATGCTTGAATGATGGGTCCTGGTGCATACCAACCTGTTCTGACCCCCCCCCCCTCCTTGCTTGTTCAGAAATGACAGCCACACACAGCTTGCAAAGGAATGTCTTTATCACTCCCGGCTTTTGCTGGCTGTGAGCCCAAAATAAACATAGATAAATTCTCTGGAAAAAAGTTAAACAGCAAATGCAAAAACAAACTCTCACAGCAAACCAGGTTTACATAAAGCAAATCACTTATCCAAGTGCTTCTTTGAATCATGAACATGAACTCGAACAGGAACGGAACTAACGAACGAACGAACAACGTTGACTTCTGCAACTAAGGCGTGGCACCATCAGTCTTTTATCCACAGGAGGAGATCCTTAACGAGCCCCAGCTGCTTGTTATCTTCTCCTGTGAGCATCCTGAAACCACTCACAGGAGATTTCTGTGTCCGTCTGATAGCAGCTCCAAAGGCTCCTACCGAGCCACAACACTATCCCCCACTGCAGGGCCCTTCCCCCGGGTCTGATGGTCCGGATGCAGTCAGAATGGATTGTCCATAAGATGGCCCGCACTCATCTCCTGTGTTTCCTCCTTCGTAATTCCCAAATACCTGCAGGAACATTCCCCTTGATCCAATGCTCCCTAGGTATCCGGTGGCCACCACATCTCCTCCCGTCCTGCGCGGCATCAACACCCTGTCCAGGGTCCTCCACCCTCTCCAAGGCCAACCCACCATCCCCTGTGCTGTCGGAGTCTGGCGGCAGCTCTAACAGCTCCGGCCGAGCCCTAACACCCTGTCCAGGGTTCTCCACCCTCTCCAAAGCTGACCCACCAGCCCCCGTACTATCGGATTCTGGCGGTAGCTCTAGCAGCTCCAGCTTGGCCACGACACCCTGTCCAGGGTCCTCCACCTCCTCCAAGGCCAACTCATAAGACCCCTTGCCCTCGGAGTCTTGCGGCAGCTCCATCGACTCCTGCCGGGCCACCACACTATCCCCCACCACAGGGCCCTTCCCCCGGTTCCGACGCTCGGGATGCGGCCCAGAAGGGTTGGTGACAGACTCCACGGAACACAGTCCCAGACACTGGTACCCTGCCGGGATCCTAGAAATGAAGTCCTGTGCTGCGGGGACCGGAGTTGGCAAGCATTGAAATCTTGGTGAAGCCCTCCTCACAGACCTGGCCCATTGGCACTGGACACACGACTCCACGCACTTCCGCACATCATTTCTTAAACGGGGCCACCAAAACTGACAGGATGCCAGGCGCAATGTCTGGAAAAAACCCCAATGTCTTGCTGCAGAAGCGCCATGAACCTGAGAGACCATCTGTCTACGGATGTGCCCTGTGGGAACATAGATCCAGCCCCGATACTTCAAAAGATCCCCTTCCAAAGTCCATGGGGAAGCCGGCCCTACTTCCGCCTTTCATCGTTCCACCCATTCGTCACCCCGCTGCGCATCCCGTATCAGAGACTGTATGCTCACGGGATGATAAACTGCAGCGCAGGATGCAACGGGTAGAACAGTCTGAGGTGGAAGCGAGTCCGCAGGGTCAGAGTTCTCCGATTTCCTAGGCAGGGCATCCGCCCTGGGATTCCACACCCCATGAATGCACGCTACATTGTGCGAACAGGGTATCAAAGCCACACAAATGTGCCAGTTGTCTGACATGATAGTTCGTTGCTGAGGACGGCCGCAGTCTGCGCAACCCTTCTATTCTTCTTGGGGCAACTCCCCGCCAGGTGTCCAAGATCCCCACAGTAGAAACACAATCCCTCAGCACGTTGTCTGTCCATCTCTGTACGTGACACTCGAGGTCTGACAGCACCCAACTCCATGGGCTCCTCCCAGTCCACTGCAGTCTCTTGATAAACTGGCACGCTAGTGGTTTCCTGGAATGCACGGCAAGGCCTTCGCTTCTGCAGCCGGGCGTCTATCCGGAGGCACAAGTGGACCAACATGTCGAACGTCAGTGGCATGTTCACCCTCTCCAGTTCATCTTGCAAGGCATCAGATAATCCATTTTGGAAAGTGTCCATCAGAGCTGGTTCATTCCACGTTGAATCCTGGCTACGCAGCCTGAATTCACTTACATAGTCTTGCAATGAACCACTCCCCTTCTGCAGTGACTTCAGACATCTGGTTGATGTTTCCCCCTTAATGGGATCCTCAAACATACGCTTAAAGTATTGGCAAAAATCCTGGAAGTCATCCCACAAAGGGCTTGGCTGAGTTAACAAGGAGGTAGCCCAACGGGCAGCTGTGCCTGAGAATAAAATGATAATAAATCCCACCTTCGTCCGGTCAGTGGGAAAGTCCTCCGCTCTCAAACTCAGGAACAGCTGGCATTGTCCCAGAAATGCGGCAAACATGGCCCGATTCCCATCAAATTTATCTGGCATGGTGACTGGGCACTTCCTCCTTGGCTGGGGGGATTTTGCAGCTCTCTGCAGCTGAGAAATTTGGTCAGCCAATACTGCTATTTGCTGGGTCAGTCTGGCATTTTCAGTGTAAAGCTGCTCCATATTTTTTATGAATGGAGGTTTGTCGTGGCAGAAGTCAAACTGTTCTGACCCCCCCTCCTTGCTTGTTCAGAAATGACAGCCACACACAGCTTGCAAAGGAATGTCTTTATCACTCCCGGCTTTTGCTGGCTGCGAGCCCAAAATAAACATAGATAAATTCTCTGGAAAAAAGTTAAACAGCAAATGCAAAAACAAACTCTCACAGCAAACCAGGTTTACATAAAGCAAATCACTTATCCAAGTGCTTCTTTGAATCATGAACATGAACTCAAACAGGAACGGAACAGAACTAACAAACGAATGAAAGACATTGACTTTTGCAACTAAGGCGTAGCACCATCAGTCTTTTATCCAGAGAAGGAGAGCCTTAATGAGCCCCAGCTGCTTGTTATCTTCTCCTGTGAGCATCCTGAAACCACTCACAGGAGATTTCTGTGTCCGTCTGATAGCAGCTCCAAAGGCTCCTACTGAGCCACAACACCAACCCTACAATATTTTTTGGGATGGGAAGAAATAATTGAAAATACACAGTCCAATAAATAGCACAACTCTATGTCATGAAGTTATTTAGAGATCATGATCCTGCTACCCCCTTGAACACAGCTGGCGTGGGTGTGGTCGTCAGAACGGCCAGCTTGGGATCTCTGCAGCTGGCATGGGTGTGCCCAGCAGCAGCTTCCCACTACCCCCCTTGAATACTGTTGGCTCCCCCCCCCCCCATGGACATATCATCTCCTCATTCCATCTCCCCGTGATGTCATCTCATTTGGTTGATGTCACACTCTCCTCTATGCTATACTGCGACAGAACTTTATTCCCTTTGGGAACTTCCCCTTTCCCAGGGATGGCCTTCTTGCCTATCAAGATGCTTCCTTAATGGTGGATCTTGGTATCCCGAGAGGTGGCATACGAAGAAAAGACTTCTTAGGGTTTTTTTTACAAGGGTTTTTAAATCAAATTTTAAGGGGGATGCTACAGATTGCTCAGACAGGCTTGGGGGGGAGTCTGCCAGGGCACAGGCCACAGCTAACTAATGGGTGCAGTCGGGAGTGCTGGGAAGGATTGGGATTCCGGGGGAGACATTAAGCCATTCCATTGGGAGGTTCACCATCTCTACTGTTTGTGGGAGAGGCAGATATGGTGGGGGCCGAGGGCCAAATTTGGTTCAGGGGACATGGGTCCGCTGTTTAACCCTTCTCACACGCCTGGGTGCTCGGGATTACAGTACCCTGGTCTCTGGCTGGTGTCGCTTAATGCCAGGTCCGTGGAACATAAGGCTCCCCTCATTTACGACCTCATACAAGAGGGTAGAGTGGACCTAGCATGCATTACGGAGACCTGGTTGGCCATGAGGGGGGTGTTCATCTTAGTAAATTATTCCCACCAGGCCTCCGGGCATTTCACCAGCCGAGAGCCCAGGGCAGGGGTGGGGGGGTGGCAGTGGTTATTAGGGAAAGACTCAGACCTCAGGAGGTCACTGTGCCTCAGATAAGCGGGTGTTAGTCCCTTTCTGCAAAATGGGGCCTTGGAGTTCAGGTGGGTCTTTTTGTTACGTACCTGTCTCCCTGCTACGTTTCATTGGCCCTGCCGGAGCTGCTGGATGTGTTAGCTGGATTGGCGGTTGATTTCCCCAGGCTTGTGATCCTGGGGGATTTCAATCTGCCTTCCATAGGTGAGACATCCAAGTCAGCTCGGGAGTTCATGGCTTCCATGACGGCTATGGACCTAACTCAGTTAATTCAAGACCCCACCCATAATGGGGGAGACATGCTCGACCTGATTTTTGTCTCTGGGCAGTGGATGAATGATCTAGATTTAGGGGATATTTCTATCCAACCCTTGTCATGATCAGATCATTTCCTCATCAGGCTTGACTTCCATACTGCTACCCCTCACCGCAGGGAGGCGGAACCGACTAGATGGTTCCGCCCCAGTCGCCTGATGGACCCTGAAAGGTTCCTGATGTAGCTTGAGACTTTTCCTGAATCCCTTGCTCACAACTCAACCGAAGCCCTAGTGAAAGCCTGGGATAGGGCAGCCACTGGGGCTTTGGATCGTGTTGTGCCTTTGCGGCCTGTGACCTGGTATTGATCCCAGGTAGCTCCCTGGTTTACCAAGGAGCTCTGGGAGATGAAATGCCGGAAAAGACACCTAGAGAGTGGGTGGAGGGCCAGCCGGTCCGAATCTGATTGAACGATAGTAAGAATTCATATTAAGTCCTACTTAGTGGTGATAAAAGCGGCAAAACGGCAACATTTTTCCACTCTTATCGCGTCCACAGATAACTTTTTAGGGTGACCCGCTCCTTACTTAACCAAGGAGCTGGGAAAGACCCCCTGCAGGGTAGGGCTGAAGAATTTGTTCAGTATCTGCAGGATAAAATTGCTCAGATCCGGACAGGCTTGGAGTCTGACTGGGTAGATTCGGGCGAGTTGACAGGGATGAATCTTGTGGAGACCATCTGGGATGAGTTTGATCCTGTGACCCCCGAGGGCATGGACAGGATTATGGGGAGACTCAGTGCTGCCACTTGTGTGCTTGACCCGTGTCCCTCTTGGTTAGTCTCCGCTTCCTGGGAGGTGACACGAGGCTGGCTCCAGGCGATTACCAACACTTTGTTGAGAGAGGGATTCTTTCCCACCGCCTTGAAGGAGGCGGTGGTGAGGCCCCTCCTTAAGAAGCCTTCCCTGGATCCAGCTTCTTTAGCCAACTATCGTTCGGTCTCCAACCTTCGCTTTGTAGTGAAGGATGTTGAGAGTGCGGTAGCACGTCAGCTTCCCCAGTCCGTGGATGAAGCTGTCTACCTGGATCCGTTTCAGTCGTGTTTCAGGCCCGGATACAGCACAGAGACGGCATTGGTCACATTGGTCATTGATCTCTGGCAGGCCCGGGACAGGGGCTGCTCCTCTGTCCTGGTCCTATTAGACCTCTCAGCGGCTTTCAATACCATCGACCATGGTATTCTACTGCAACAACTCGGGGGGTTGGGAGTGGGGGGAACCGTTTTACGGTGGTTCTCCTCCTACCTGTCGGATCGGTCGCAGTTTGTGTTGACTGGAGGGCAGGGATCGATCCCAAGGCACATCACTTGTGGGGTGCACCAGGGGTCAGTTCTCTCACCCCTCCTGTTCAACATATATATGAAACCACTGGGTGAGATCATCCATGGTTTTGGGATACGGTATCATCAATATGCTGATGATATCCAACTTTTCATCTCCACCCCAAACCACCCAAATGATGCCCTCGATGTGATGTCCCGATGCCTGCGCGGATTATCATGGGGACACCTAGGTGCTCCCATGTTACACCCCTTTTAGGCGGCCTGCACTGGTTGCCGGTTGTCTTACGGGTGCGCTTCAAGGTACTAATTATGACCTTTAAAGCACTCCATGGCTTAGCCCAGGGTACCTGTGAGACCACCTACTGCCACCAGTAGCCTCCCACCATCCAGTGCGATCCAGTTGGCCTCCTCAGCGTGCCGTTGGCCAGACAGTGTCGGCTAGCAACCCACAGGGGGAGAGCCTTCTCTGTGGGAGCGCCTTCCCTCTGGAATGAGCTGCCCCCAGAGCTTCATATAATCCCGACCTCTGGTCCTTCCAACGCACCCTAAAAAGTTGGCTTTTCCAGCAAGCCAGCCTGGCCTAAACAAAACAAAATAATTTTTTTTTTTATTTTTTATTTTTGTTACATAGACAACATAATCACATAACAATAGAAAAAGAAAGGCAGGGGGAAAGAAAAAAAAAGAAAAAAAACCCCCACACACAAAAAAAAGAAAACAAAACCCATCATCCCATACAGTATGTCATTTGATTACAGGTGCTTTAACCTTTATCATTCTTATACATTCGTTGTTTCATTTAATAGATTTTGGTTTCGTATCGTTTCTTACTCCCCTGCCTGTAGCAATCCATCCCTACTACATTTCCCCCCATACACACACCCCATATCTCTCTGTTATAAATTTAATAGATGCCACAATAACCTAGGGTTAAAAAAAAAAGAAAAAAAAAGAAAAAAAAGGAGGGAAAAAACACAAAAAAGAAAAAAAACCATCATCACATGGAGCATGTCGTTTGGTTACAAGTGTTTTAACATCTGCATGTTCAAATAATATTTACCGTCTCAAATGTTTCATCTAATATAACTAAAGGCCTCATTTTCATTCTACAATATATATTCAGTTAACATTAGAATTATTTTCCCCCAGAAAGTATACTTATATTCATTGTTAACCTTGCATTTCATACCTTCAAACAGAGATCTTATTCCTTCATTTTTCAACAAAACATTGCTGCCTATATATACCAGTTTTCATTTGTTCCCTTATTAGAATTGCTTATCAGCAGCGAAATATCATTATAATAAGTTCTTAACCTTTTACATTATATCACCAGACCTTACATTAATTCTTCATTGTGTCATTGTTAGATTATTTCACAGCATAATTATATCATCATTCACTTTCTTCAATTAAAGCATAAGTATATCATTTTTTATTTCCAAAGTTTTTTTCCCCTATCCCATATCTTATAAAATTGTTCAAAATAAACAAAATAAATTATTGATCATTGTTCATTTTAATTCGAATTGTTTAAAAAAAATGTTATTTTCAATTCTAATTGGGTTTGTTTGGGATATTCTATTTAATTTTTTAACTTTTGTATTATGTGTTTCTTTTAATGTTGTACGCCACCCTGAGTCCATGGGAGAAGGGCGGCATATAAATCTAATAAACTAAACCAACCAACCAAACCAATTCCATCAATTCAACTTATTTGGTGGTGATTTTGCATGGGTATAGTGAGGTGTACCTATAATTATTTTCAGTGCTGCATTCTAGATCAGGTGTAGAAAAAGTAGCCTTCTAGAAGACTTACATATATACATTACTAGCCAATAACCTGGCGTTGCCCGAGTATTTATTTATAGGGGGAAAACATCAGGACATAATTTCTAATGTTGGATTTTCTTCCTTACCAGAGGTAGCCCCCTTGTGGTGTACTGTGGAGACGTTACCATGGTAACACCACTCCACTGTACAGTAGAACCCATTTTAAGGCAAAACAGGCTGTATCTTAACAGAACACACACCCTGAGTGGTTTTAGGGGTGTCTTATCCCCACAATATATGTTTCCAGAGATTAAATCATCTGTATACCAAGTTTAGTTGAAATTGCTAAAGGCGTTCAAGAGTTATGCTGGGACATACACACATACACAGCCATGTATGTATGTATGTATGTATGTATGTATGTATGTATGTATGTATGTCCCACTTACCATCTTCAGGCTGGTGCCTTCAGCTTCGTGGTTGTGCAAACAAAGCGTGATCAGAGCTGCCATCTTTCTATAAATATTTGTGTGTGTGTGTGTGGAGTGCTTTGTTGCTGCAAGCGGATTGGTTGGCTGTGTTGTAACATCTTGATTAGTTGATGGAGTTGATGTTTGCAGATTAGTCGGCTGTTTTCTAACATCCTGTGTGGCTAAGGTACTGGCTGTGTGCCTATTGTTCTTTTGTGTTGTAACAACCTGGGTATTAGGCTATGTGATGACATCTTGAGCTCTATTGTAGTGATATGCTGAGTCCTGTGCTACAACCTCCTGGGGGTTTGGCTGCATTGTAACATCTTGAGCCTTTGTGTTGTAACCTTCTGAGTTATAACAAGATATAAAGTGACTAGGACATGACTGGTCATGAATAGGGGCTTTTGATCCTCAGCTATGGTTGCCACCTACATTTTGAACAGTAACTATGAGACAAGAAAATAACCAAAAATCTATAAATCTGTTTTGTCTGCGTTAGTGTAATGCTGTACAGATGAAAAGATGGAAGATAAGCAGACCAAACAGCCACTTGAGTTTGCTAGAGAGAAGCCTAATCCTGATGATATCTAACTCAAGGCATTTTTCAGGGTATACAGGGTTATAGAAAAATACTTTTAAATAGCCTTTTCTAGAGGCTTTTAGAAGATGGTAATGGCAAACCAATTTTGTGTTATTGCCAGAAACACCATACCTATGAATTCAAGCTTATTCTTGAAGGAGTTTGCCTTTCAATTACCCAAATATAGAGCGAACGACAAGATAATGATGCATTATTTCCAAAACTACCATTTTGTCCCAAAGGTGTTTTTCAAGAAGCAACTGGACCTTTTGGTTTTTCTTTACCTGAACCGGGAGGCCCTCACAACAGTCACTCGAGCCCTTGTGATCTCTAGGCTGGAATACTGCAATGTGCTCTACATGGGGCTGCCCTTGAAGAGCATCCGGCGACTACAGCTAGTCCAGAACGCAGCCGCGCGAGTGATTGTGGGCGCACCACGGTTCGCCCACATAACACCGATCCTCCGTGAGCTGCGCTGGCTACCTGTTGGTCTCCGGGTGCACTTCAAGGTCCTACTTACCATTCATAAAGTGCTCCATGGTAGTGGATCTGGCTATTTGAGAGACCGCCTTCTGCCAATTACCTCCCTCCGTCCCATCAGATCGCATAGAGTAGGCCTCCTCCGAATTCCATCCGCCAGTCAGTGCCGACTGGCGACTACGCGGAGGAGAGCCTTCTCAGTTGCAGCTCCGATGCTATGGAACAATCTCCCCGTGGAGATCCGCACCCTCACCACCGTCCAGGCCTTCCGCACAGCCCTCAAGATCTGGCTATCCCGTCAGGCCTGGGGATAAGACTTTACTCTCGCCCCTCCCAAATGTTGAATGAATGTTGTGTTTTTACCATTAATTATTTTACTCACATTTTCTTTTTGCATTTTGTTCTGCACTCCCCTCCCCTATTATTGTAAGCCGCCCTGAGTCCCCTCAGGGAAAAGGGCGGCCTATAAATGTTTAATAAAACCTAAAAAAACCTAATCTTTGAAGATGTTTCACTTTTCATCCAAGATTTCTTGGATGAGAAGTGAAACTTCTTCTTTTAAAAAACACCCTTGGGAGAGCCATGACTTGGATGACTGAGAAACTCTGTAAAACTACCACTTCTTTTCCCCATAATATGGATGGCATATTCTGGTCAGCATGTCATTAAAAAATTGAGCAAAGTTTAATTAAATGGACAGAGGGTATGTCAATGCACTTCACTTGCACATTTTAGCAGAAAGCAGGCAAATGTGTCACACGAACACGGACACAAACACAGAGTTCATCTGATAGATAGATAGATAGATAGATAGATAGATAGATAGATAGATAGATAGATAGATAGATAGATAGATATAAAGATAGAAATAGAAATAGAAATAGAAATAGAGATGATAGAGATGATAGAGATGGAGATAGAGATATATATTACATTATTTTTTCAGTTTATTTAATCAGATAGTGAACAAGTGAAATGTACAGAAGATTGTGAATAATCTAGAGTTAGGACTGACTTTCATTGAGGTGTTTTTCTTCTTCCAGAGTTTGAAATCATGGTACTTTTTTCAAAATTCTTTAAATAAGAATATTAAGAAGTTGATTTTCATATAGCTAGAACTTTGTATAATTTAGAACCTCGATCTATATAAATAATGCCTACTGTCTAGTGCAATATGAAAAATCAGTCTTACTGCAAAGTGCTTCCAGAGAAATATCAATTTATCCAGTAAAGTACGGAGGCAAAAAGAAAAAGAGCACAGCTTCAGGGGTAGCATTTGCCAAGTTATTTTCTGCCTAGGAAAAGTATGAAATAATAGGAAGGGTGCAGGAATTCAGTATCCTGAAAATATACCAGGTAATAGTTTGTGAAGGCACTGGACCCAATGCCAAGGCACAGTAAAAGTGAATAGTTTCATAGGCGTACTTTCCTGCTAACTCAAGCAGGGGAGAAAGCACATTACTGGAAACATGAAACTGAACACACACTGGATCTGCACATATATGCTTGAGAGTTCAGTACAAACATGATAGTCCTGAATGCTACTGCCAGAGATTTATTACCTCAAAATGTTGTGAAAACAAGAGCAACGTCTCTGATGATTTATTTTATACAGGCTGACAAAACTTTTGTGCAGTTAGAAATTAGAACCATTGGTCAAAAGCAGCATCCATCTTTTTCATTCTTCCTTTCCATCCCTTTCCTTTCACAAACAGCTTTGACAGAATGGGATTGGTTTATTTAATCACAATATCTGTGTTAATGTACAACCATTCAAAACATTTAGTCACTGGATAAAACCAAATCTGTAAAATTGTTCTTACTTTATGTCTTAAAATATCGATACTCATAAAGTTTTTGAAATATGTGGCATTTATTTTTCTTTCTTTCATGTGCAGGTAGATTTTTAAAAAAAATACTTTTAACCTAATACAGGAAAATAAGCATAGGTAGATAAGCATAAGATAAGAATAGGGGCTTATACTTCTTTCTCTCTCAAAGTGTAATTAATTAATTAATTTTCATTTAAGCTCACCCATTGTCACATAGGGAATTATGCAGTATACAATAAAATATTAAAATGTAAAAACAGTATACAGTAAACAGATTTTAAAACATAATTATCATTATGTAACTATTTTGTAGCTAGAGACATGTTTGTTACACACAAATAAATAAACATGGTTCCACTTTCACGTAAGCATAATATAATCATAGCTGATATGTTTGGAGCTGCTTTTTCCTGCCTTGTGCCCCTAATTTTTTCTTCATTTGATGCCAATTCATTCGGCTTAAAACCAGTCTTGTCCACTTTTCAGTAGTATTTTTTCCCATTAACAAGCCTCTATAGCAGTGGTGGTATTCAGCCGGTTCTTACCGGTTTGGACGAACTGGTAGTGGTGGCTGCTGGAGGTTCCACCCACTCACCCCAGTGAAATGCATAACCTTCTGCACATGTGCAGAAGGTGGTGCGGGTGAGTGAAGCGAGCACCCTCATATTAGCGAACCAGTAGCGAAGGTAAGTGAATCCCACCACTGCTCTATAGGTCTATAAAATCTTTGACCCGTGTCATCTTGGAGAATATTTATGTTACTGGGAGTAACTGGGAATAGAAACAACCATGGCAGAATAGAAATCAACTCCAGATATAGGAAATGTCCTGGTTCTGACATTCAATTTATTTGAAGAGCAATAAAGAGCACTATAGCTCATTAGTCCACAAAAGCCCTACATCTTTGCTGAGCTGGTTATAGTATAAATATTTTATCATTCAATCCAATCCTGTTTAAGGGTCGAGGTTCAATAGTCATATTCTATTTTACACATTTTACTGTGGTGATTTGAAAGTTTGAGCTAGTATAATTTCATTTGATGAGTTTTTATGCAATAAAAATAATTGAGACTTTTTGACCCAGATAGTGTGGTTATGCTCATGTTGTCCTATCACTATGAAAAATATTTTTTTGCAAAACATTGCCTATAAAAATTGCAATTTTAATATGAATCTATTATTTGAACTGGAAGACACAGAGTTATAGAGCATTTGCATCAAAAGAGATGCTCTGAATCTGGCACAGATACTAAAATGTGCATTTGCAGTAGAGCACTAACACAAATTAATTAATTACATGTTCTTGTACACTGTTACCACAGTTGTATTGCCTCCTAAATTGAGACTAATTTTCCTGAGAGCCAATAGCTATGGTATAAACAGGAGTGGGATTCTACCTCTTTGGACTAGTGCAGGCGAACCTGTAGCTTCGAAGACAGAACCAGTCCAAACAGGTACAATCCCACTCCTATTTACACTATAGCTATTGGCTCTCAGGAAAATTAGTCTCAATTCAGGAGGGTCCCATGAGCAAGTGGGCCCATCCGCCACCCCTGCACTTTACCTACCTTTATTTTCTCATGACAGAATGGATTTCTGTGTCTCAGCTATTTTTCTTTTTGTGTTATTTGTGTTATTTGGACCCATACTGGATCCAAAATATCTTTACCCACTGAGTACTATAAACCTCTATCTAGGGCTAACAAATTTTAGATGAAAGCACTCAAACCATCATCTGATTTGGTATTTTCAATTTAGAAAAAATATCTTTTCAAAACCATTCATAACAGGCATATCATGACTTTTGATCCTTAGGTAAAGTCAACATGACAGTTATAACCTTCAAAATCCTAATCTTCAGGATTAAGAGTCCAACTGTTCCTACAGATATTTGCATAAATTATAAAAGAATAGAAGTTGTACTCTGATTTCCTACTCTTGGTGGGGGGGAATCTCCACACAGAAGTGAACCTTGTTGTGGCATTCCCATGTTGTAAGTAAGAGTGAACAAGAGATGTGATTTTTATATTGATGCAATGCAGTTTGCTTATTGAGGTTTGGAACTGACTTGATTTGCTTTGTTGGTACATTTTGTGTCACCCTGATGGCTTGTCTCGGAACTTCAGTTCATTTCTCTTTACTTCGCTTTCAGAAGAAACTTCAAAAGAGCCCTTTATATGAATCTCATCAAAGAGCCTTTTGAAGTTTTACTCAGTCCTATTGAGGAATTCCTTAGTGCTTCAGGCTTTCTGGTTTTATCTCTTTTAGATTTCCGTTACATAGTGATGTGGCTTTTTCTATGACTTTTGCTCAATTTGTTTATTTTCAAACAAACTTCTAATAGTCATATGATTTAAATAGAATACAATTCAAGTCGAATATCTTGGTTATAATTATATTTTAGTTATTTTGAACATCTAGAGTGCCTTTTAGCATAAAATTGCTGCAAAAGGTTCATAAATAAATGAACAACCTTTCAAAGCTAAAGAATTTAAGCTAGGAACAAGTGGTAAAGTGGTTGCATTTACAAGTGTTCTATGTGTTTAGTAATGAAATGAAATGCCACAAAGTAGAAGCATGTAACATGGGAATTTGGGCTGGAAACCTTAGCTAATACAAGTATTCTTCACACTGATATGGATTGTAATGTGCCATTTCCAGTGTAGTGGAGCAGGGTAACATTAAAGTTGCCATGAACATAAGCATTTTCAGAAAGGGAGTATATGTATATAATAGTATATTGAAATCTTGTCCAACTTTCCCAAAGTTATCTTTTCCTTTGTACTTCTTGTTTTGTATGTAATTCTCAGAAAGGTATCTTTTAATTGACTTCTGATTTTATTTTGGTAAAATAAAATTAGGCTACTTTTATATAGCAGACTTTGGCTGTCATTAAAAAACACCTCAGCAATTCATATTTACTTCATTATTCCTTTTTTTATAGTAAAAGGAGAAAATGTGTACAATATTCTATTGTACTGTATGTATAGGGCTCTGCTGTCTTTTAACTTTTTTGTTCTTGTGTATTATTTGTTTATATAATTTGTTTATAAAATTATACTTGATTCTGAAAAATATGGTAAACCAACAGTGGACTGTTTCTCCCCCCCCCCCCAAAAAAAAATTCTTTATAAGGTATGGTGCAGACTTGCAGGTTGATCTAGCTTAATAATTTGAAAAACTGTGAAGTTCCATAAAGATATATTTCATTGGAACTTAAACGAAAGTCAGGAAACCTAAAGTATATTGTAAAGATAACTTAACAGAGAGAGGCTGAATAGTTGGATACATTTAGCTACTTTGCAACAAAGTCTCTAAGTTAATATCTTCAGTATAAATATTAAAATGTCACAAAACAGTGTAAAGATTTTGATATTACAAAAATCAAGAAACACAGAAAAATCATTAAAGTTAAAAATCTGGATGACTTGTTTCTGTTTATGTAATGAAGCCTGCTTACCAAAATGAGTCTCTAGATGGAGATTTCAGGTGTAGTGTTAGGTCTTATTGGTGTCAGGATACACCTAACATTAAGGAACAAAGAATATTGCCTGATACTTCCCATATCAACCCTGGGATTCATATAACTTCTTTTTAAAAATGATTTATTTTCTATTAAGAAATGTGTGGAGCAAACTGTCAGTTCATGCTTGTCTATCTGCTAATGGTGCGGGTGCCTGCTACTTTTAGCTGCACAACTATCCAATTTTCCAGTTTTCTCTTTAATTAAAATGTGTTACAGTTTCTTCTTCTTGAAAAACCCACAAAACATGGGTTCCTGCACATTTTTCTGTTCAGCTGAATCCATACTTGGGCCGCATACTATTGTAAATATTTTGCTGAACCCTCTTCTTTAAGATAAAGAAATCATACATCACAGTAGGAAATATACTATACAAAAATAAATATCTTGCAAAAGGCTTGCATTCAGAAGTCTTAGTGAAGTAGTGGAAATAAAACAAAATAGCTTTATATAGACTCTATTTACTATTTCATGGAAATGTGTGAAATCATTGTCAAAGAGATGAGGAAAAGGGCTAACCATAGAATGAGAATACAAATGTGTTCACCTGTAACATCTGAAAATGCACAAATGTGCTGCTAAGGTTGGAGAACAATCTGCAAGAAGAGTTGTCACAAGCCCATTCAAATAAAATATGTCCATTCATTTAGAGTTCTTATGGTATATGGGGGGAAAAACCACCTTGTGCACCATTACTGCAAATGAAATATTTCAAGCCAGTGATTTGCAGTGCCAATAAGGCAGCTCTAGTTGTAACCCAAAGGTCAGCAACTATAAATTATGATTATCTTTTAAAATGACATATGGAGGAAAAGTTACTTACCAGAAAACACATTGGAAATGATATATTTAATAATTAAGTGACATCAAAAGATAAATTGAAACTTTTCATGGAGAACATTATTTTCAGTATAGCAGAGGTGGTATTCAGCAGGTTCTGACCAGTCCTGGAGAACTAGTAGGGGAACTTTTGAGTAGTTTGAAGAACTGGTAAATACCACTTCTGATTGGCCCTGCTCCCATTTATTCTCTGCCTACCTAGTCCCAGCTGATCAAGAGGGAACGGGGATTTTGCAGTAACTTTCACCTGAAGTGGGATGGGAATGGAGATTTTACAGAATCTTTCCTCTGCCACACTCACTCATGCCACACCCACAGAACCAGTAGTAAAAAAATGGAATCCCACCATTATTTTATTTTATTTTAAAGATTATTTTGAGCAGGTAAACTCATGGAATACCGCTAAGACAGTATACAGTTCAAGGCAGGAGTTTCACTTAGTTCTGTTTTAGAACATTTTGAGCTACTCTAGGACACTGAAGGCTTCTCCCAGCAATATTTCTTAGAAATAGTTGCAACTGAGGTTGAGGCAAATAAAGAAAGTGTGAATTAAAAATAACATCTTAGAAAATTGCGAGGAGACAATTCAGCAGTATATATGGTATGTATACATAGAATTTTTATCAATTCATATGAGGTTGTCTTTGGATGAATCTTTCGAAAAGGAACTCAGTGAAGCAAGTAGGACTAGGTGATGTGATTCATACAAAGTATCCTGGAGAGAATCTATGTGGTTGCCAAGAATTAGCACCAACTTGATGGCATTTAATCAGTCAGTCAGTCACTCAGTCAATCATCTTATTCATGAAATTTCCTTCCCAAGGATATTTGGTTAGTCCAAACAGTATCTTTGTGTGTGTATGTCTCTGTGTTTCTGTGTATACTCAAGGGCTAATATGTTTTAGTTCCTTGTAGCTATTGTCTGTGTACTTATTGTGACTGGTTCTCATAATCTGCAATTCACCCACAGAATTTTTTGTTATCAAATGAATTAAAAAAAATAGAAATGCATTTTAATTGCATTTTCAAATGCAGTTATAAAATACCTGGAATCATATTTATACTGTTATACTATCAAATAATATCATTTCACATTAATTCTATCAATTAGTTTATGGAAACCATAAGGCTGATTCGTTCTGAAATTGTTCTTTTGTTCTGAATCATTTTGAGGTAGCGATGTTCTACCAATGGCCTAGAATGAGTGCTTTGTGAGTCTTCCATATCTTTGCACGTATATGCAAAATTATGCACCTATTATTAAGATTTGGTAAGGCATCAATATAAGCTGCTTCAGAATAATCCCACTTATATCACTATGTTTGTATTTTAATGCCGTTTATATCTTATAACTAGTGGTGGTGGGTTTCAAAATTTTTAGAACATCTTCTGTAGGTGTGACCTGTTTTGTGGGAGTGGTTCAGCGGTCATGTGACCGGGTGGGAGTGGCTCGACGGTCATGTGACCGGGTGAGAATGGCTTGGCGGTCATGTGACCAGGTGGGCATGGCCAACTTGGAAAATGTGGTGAAACTCACTTAACGACGCTCTTGCTTAGCAACCAAAATTTTCGGCTCAATTGTGGTCATAAGTTCTCTTTCTTTCTTTCTTTCTTTCTTCCTTCCTTCCTTCCTTCCTTCCTTTCTTCCTTTCTTCCTTTCTTCCTTTCTTCCTTTCTTTCTCTTTCTTTTTTATCTCTCTTTTTTCTTTCCCTCTCCCTCCATTCCTTCCTTCCTTTCTTGTGTGTATCTCTCCCACTTTATTTCTTTCTCTTTTCCCTCCCTTCTTCCTTCCTTCTTTTTTTCTCTCTCTCTTTTTCTTTGTATCTTTCTTTCTTTCACTCTTTCTCTTTCTTTCTCTCTTTCTTTCTAAATCACTGTAAGGTTTGATGAAAGCAGTCACAAATTTAGGGTGAAATAAATCTTTCTCCAAAACTTAAATCAGGATTTCAACAAAAACCTCTAGGTCAACATCAAGCTCAGGTTTTGACTTTTATCCAGAGCCCACCAGCTTCAAAAGTTCAGGACAAACCAGGTCTCTCCACCTTAGATTTCCCAAATAGCCCTGGCGATAAGGAAACCATGGGTGTGTTCCACCTCTGAACCCTCAGCCACCCTTGATAATATAAGAGAACTTATTGTTGCTCAACTATCATGGGCTTTGCAAGAGCAAGAGGTCTGTGCAGGGCTCCGGCGGCTGCAAAGCATGGCACAAGGGGCAGAAGTCGCTGAACCCAGTGAGGCAACGCAGCTCCAGCAGTAGCAGTAGTTTCCCCTTCTTCCACCCAGCTCTCTGCCTCCTCCTCTGGAGAAGCTTTTTTTTAAAGAAACCCTTGAAAAAGCTGCAAGATCTGGAAAGACAGGTGGGTAGTATATTTTTTGGGGGGATCCCCAGAATCAGGTTGCCTAGCACCCTGAAGAGGTCTGTGCAGGGCTCTGGTGGCTGCAAAGTGTGGTACGAGGGGCAGAAGTCCCCAAACCCAGCGGGGCAATGCAACTCCAGCAGTTTTCCCCTTTCTCCGCCCAGCTCACTTGCCTTTCACCCAGAGGGTCTGCCAGCGGGGCGCCTGCCATTTCACCTCCTGGGAGAAGCTTTGGAGAGACATTCAAAGGCCACAACTTGAGGCTCCCGCGGAGGACACTGGACACTGGGGGTGGCGGTGATGCCAGCTGCTGCTCCTTCTGCTGCTCCCGGGGTTTGAAGTACCTGAAAGGGACAGGCAGGCTGCCACAGCTCCACTGAGAAGACATTTCTGAGAAGAGAAAGTTCTCCGGTCCGGCTGCACCCAAGCTGGTGGAGCGCCTGTGCGATCGGAGCAACCGCATGGCTCACCTGCACTGGCTGGCTCCCTGGTGACTGGTGGGTGGTTGCGGGCGCTCCACCAGCTTGGGTGCAGCTGAACCGGAGCCCTTTCTCTTCTCAGAAATATCTTCTCAGTGGAGCTGTGGCAGCATGCTTGCCCCTTTCATGTACTTCTACCCCCAGGAGGGAGGGGTCCAGTCAGGGGGGGCATAAAGGGCTCCTTTGTGAATGGAGGGGGAAAAATCCAACTTCTCTTTGCCATTTAAAGGCTGCAGCAGGGAGAATCCCAACTTTTTTCCTCTCCCTCCATTCAGAGTGGAACTGTTCCAGCCTACACACACACACACATGTTGCCCAGTAACCCTAATCTTCATGCTCTTCTCCATGCTCTCCTCGGCCTCTCACGACTGCAATAGATGTCCAGAAGCAGCTTTTGGGGCTAATGGGACTTGGGTTTCCAGTCTGACAGCCCCCACCTCTTCTGGACATCTATTGCAGTCGCAAGGAGCTGAGGAGAGTGCAGAGAAGAGCACAAAGGTTCTTGGCACTCTGGGAACCCACAAAAGCAGCTGGGGGAGGTGGTGCCTTGGTTTAGCTTCCCTGGATGTTGCAGCAGCAGCCCCAAATGCGCCGATCTTTGTGATTTTTGCATTGAGGAGTGCTGAAAGAGGGAGTGAGTGAAGACCTTTTCCAGATTGCTGGTGGTGGAGGTGCAGGCCCCTTGCCCCCTGCTCAGCAAAGCAAATCCAGGGATTCCTTTGTGCTGGCTGGAAAAGATCTTTACTCACTCCCTCTTGAAGCATGCCTCAATGCAAAAAACGCCAAGATCGATGCACTTGGAGCTATTGCTGCGATGTTCAGGGAGGTTAAACCAAGGTGCACGCCTCTCCCAGCCACTTTCACGGCTTCCTGGAGTGCCAAGAACCTTCACACTCTTCTCCTCAGCTTCTCGCGATTGCAATAGATGTCCAAAAGTGGTGGGGGCTGTCAGGCTGGAAACCCAAGCCCCATTAGCCCCAAAAGCCGCTGCACGAGCAAAAACCTTACTTACCCCCTCAGCAGGTAGCAATAGAGAACCAAGGGCTCTCTATCGGGCTCTTAGAGTAAGATGACCAGACATCCCGATTATGGCGGGACAGTCACGATTTCACACAATTTGTCCTGCATTCTTAAAAAGTCCCGATTTTTGTGACCGGACCCAGAAGTAAGCCTTTCCCGCCCCCAGCCCTGTATACCCGTCCCGGCTGGATGGTGTTCTGTCTCCCCGTTGCTGAGAAAAGCAACTCCGGGAAGGTCCTTTGCTAGCAGGCAGGTTCTAGGACGCCTGCCGCCACCAAATGACCTTCCCGGAGTTGCTTTTCTCAGCAACGGGGAGACAGAAGGGACAAAGTACCATCCGTTTTCCCCGTGTCACGAGGGCAGCAGGAAGAGTAGGACAGGGATCTCCTCTCGGCTGCAGCCTGGGAGGGAAGCAGCAGAGAAAGGTAAACCAGCATTTTATATTTTATTTGCTTTCAGCCCAAGTGGGGCAGGGAAAAGGCCTTGCCAGAGGCTTCTGGAGAACTCTTTCCGAAGAGAGGGTTTGGGAACTGGGTGGGTGAGATTGGAGCAGGCAGGCAGGGAGCGCACTTGCTCCCCTTTCCCATGGCCCGCCTTTCCCCATGGAGCCTGTGGATGTGGCTGCTGGCTGTGCAGGTGGCCTGGAGGGAAGCCCCAAACCTCCTGGTGTGGACCTGCCATTGGAGATCCGCGTTTCCAAAGCATAGCATTATTTCACTCCTCTCCCGTTTTCGGGGGGGGAGCTACGAGAAGCGGATGGTGGCCACTTGGGGAATATTTGTGTCCCTGGGAGATCTGCTCTTCCCCGCCCCTTACCTCCGAAGGGAGGCCAGGCATGGGAGAGAGTGCTAATGATAATGACTGATTCCCTCCTGTTTCTGCGGGTTTGGGGGGGGAGAGAAGGTAATTGCAGAGCCTGGACTGAAGTTAGGAGGCTGACTCACTACAATAAGCAGTGACCATTATTTGGAGGAAGAAAAAGCATAGCCATGCGATGGAGATTCACTCTTTCAGAACCTGCATCATCTTTTTTTCAAATTAAAAAAAGCCTTTTAAACATTCTTATTCCTAAAGGCAAAAAACCCCATGGCTTGCTGGAGAACGGAGTGGAAGTGATGTGTGAGGGGGAGGCTGGGGTGCCGTGGGGGGGGGGAGATGTTGCTGAAATAATTCGATCTGTCAGGACCTCGGATGTGGGGGGGGGGGGTTGTCAGTGGAAAGCCTTTGCTGGCCCGACGCCAGTTGTAGCTCTGAAGTTGCTTTCCTTTCTAACTGAAGCAACAAATGTTTCCCTAGCTTAACATCTCAGCGTTTTTCGCATCGGGGCGGGCTGCAAGAGGGAGTGAGTGAAGACCTTTTCTGGATTGCTGGTGGTGGAGGTGCCCCCCGTTCAGTAAAGCAAGTCCTTTGTGCCAGCTAGAAAAGGACTTCACTCCCTCCCTCTTGCAGCACGCCCTGATGCGAAAAACGCTGAGATCGGCGCACTTGGGGCTGCTGCTGCTGCGACATCCAGGGAGGCTCTGCTGATCTGGAACCCATCCACAGGGGGAGGGATCGCCCTCGTGTTACTCGTCTTCCCGGATGGGCTGGTAAGGGGATTGAAAAGGTTTTTCCTCCAGTTCCAGGTTTCAGCTTCTTGGCTTCATTATCTCTTTCCAGCTTCTTTTGTTGAGCCTGTAATTAAGGTTCTTTTTTATGTCTTAGGAAAGATCACTGGTTAAAAAGAAGGAAGAGGCTCTGCTGGTCCGGAGCCCATCTGCAAGTTGGGAGGGAGGGAGAGACAGACAGAAAGACAGACAGATAGAGACACAGACACACACACACACAGAGTGAGTGATTAAGTGAGTGAGAGACAGACAGACAGACAGACACACACACACACACACACAGAGAGTGACAGAGAGAGAGGAAGGGAGGGGAGAGAGATAGAGAGAGAGGGAGGGAGAGAGACAGAGAGAGACACACACAGTGAGTGATTAAGTGAGTGAGTGAGTGAGTGAGAGAGAGACAGGCAGACACACACACACATACACACAGAGTGACAGAGAGAGAGGAAGGGAGGGGAGAGAGATAGAGAGGGAGGGAGGGAGAGAGCTTTCAATTTGTAGGGATGTAACTTGGCTGTTTTTGCCTGCTCTCAAAAAGATGAGCAGAGTTGAACCTGGCTAATAATTGGAGGGGAATCCACTGGGAATCTCAGTACTGTATATTTAATAGGAAAATATTACAAATTGTCCAAAAGCAACCATGACAATTTCCATACTACTGCTAAGAAAATTACGACACATCAATAAAATTATAGGAGCTGAGTTTAACTCAAGAGAAACTTTTCTAAAGGTAGACAGTTATATAACAATTCCACAATTCTGAAAGAACAAGCTTCTTCTATATGAAATTTAATGCTACAGCTGAATGAAGTAACACTGAAGATAAGTAGTCCTCAATGCACGACCACAATTGAGCCCAAAATTTATGTTGTTTAGTGAGAAATTTATTGAGTTTTGACCCATTTTACAATTTTTCTTGCCACATTTGTTAGGTGAAAAAAAATTAATCAACCCCCCCCCCCCCCATCAATGGTGTCCCTCTTTACCAATGTTAAAATCTGGTCACCTTATCTTAGAGGCATGGTGTGGATATGGGGGGAGCAAGCGGACCAGTGGCGATCAGATGGGCGGGGCCTGGGGGTGAGCGAGCAAGGGGGCGTTCCATCGCTGGAACCAATTCTAAATGGCACGCTAGATTTGTGGACCCTATTCCAGTGAACTGGTTAGAACCGGCAGGAACACACCCCTGCTTACAACCCTAGTTGACATACATAAAAAGTTCATTAAAAATGAATGTGACTGCATGGAAGTAGGAGGAATAGTTTTGGGATGAAGGAAAGCGAAGGAAAGCCCCATTTCAGCCTTATGTGAAAGACCTCTATGTATGATTCATTATTTATACCGCACACAATTCATTGGTGCCCTCAGGGGCCTTTGTTTTCATTATACAAATATATCAATCCACTGTTCATCCAGGATAAAATTGTGCAGTTTCTATTTGTGGTCTCATGACTACTACCTGTAAATAGTACAAATAAAAATAGCCTCAGGACACAATGCAATATATTTATAAAAGAATGGCTATTTGGCCATAAAACAATATAAAAGTAGTAAAGAATTTTTCTCCACATCTTCTTCATCTTCTTCTTGTATGTCAAAAATGAACAAGATAGCTGATAAACAATTTATACTGCTGGAGCTGAGATTGTCACTTTCACAATGAGTTGAAACTGTGTAGTACATTCATTCCAACAGCCAAATGATTGGTCACAATTTGAGAGATGTAGGTTATTTCTGGGGAGAATTGTCTGTTCCGATACATATATTTTTTCTTTTAAACATGTACATTTTGAAAAACTTCAAACAAATAAGCTAAGACCTCCAATATCAATCTCATTGGTTATGCATTGCATCTCTGACAGAAGCATCTCTATCTGTTAGCAACTAATATCTATTAACAACTTTATTTCCAATAAAAACTGAGACAAAATTTGGAAATATGGTTATATAGTCTTTAGTATTTACAACTATTTAATACTATATATGCATATATGCAAATTATTGTACTTTTTTTTACAATAACATGAGTTAGAAACTTGAGATAATCTTGATAATTCTTATCTAATATAGGATTTGAAATTTCTCCCTAGCGGTTCTAAAACAGTGTGATTATTATTACCAGAGAAACTGAAGATGTATTTTCTGCCCTGCACATGAAACTGTGAATAATGACATTTCCTTATTTTGTCATATTATTGCAAAGAACAGAGCGTTTTTTTATGTTTCTAATAATAGTGCTTTACAATTATAATAGGTGTCTTTTTTAGCGTGATTAGTTTTGTTTAGACAATTATTTCTTTGGGGTGATCTGAGGGTTTCTGGGCAGGAGGTTGGACTAAAAAAACCCATAATTTTTTCAGTCCTATGATTATATGCTTCTATATGCACATTTATATTAGAATAGCAATAGCAATGACACTTAGACTTATATACCTCATAGTGCTTTACAGCAGTCTCTAAGTGATTTATAGAGCTTACAGAGTCAGGTTATTGCCCCCAACAATCTAGCTCCTCATTTTACTGACCTTGGAAGGATGGAAGGCTGTGTCAACCTTGAGCTGGTCAGGATTGAACTACTGGTTATGGGAAGTTAGTCTGCAACACTGCATTCTAACCAGTGTGTCACCACAGTGCATTAATATATTTCCTTGATATCAAAATCACAAACTAAATTATAGGAAAAAAATCAAGATCATATCTTGCAAATGGCAATAAATATTACTGTTCTATTTTTGAGAACAGTTACATGATCTTAAGAAAATAGGGATCCTTTCATTTTCATATTTACTGAATATTTTGATCAATATCTTTTCCATAAAGCAAGGAACATTAAATGTAGAACATAATTTTTTTTTAAAAAAAATTAACATTGCATTGTGATTTTTTGGCACAGAACTGTACAATCTTTCTAATGCTCTATTCATGCCATTCTTTCTTAAAATTAATCTTGTGATAATTCTTTGAACAAGATCTCAAAATCCATAGCACCAAATTTCAAGAGAAGAAACAGAAGACTTCTAGATGATATGAAAAAACTATTCATTACCAAAAGTTGAAAGGGAAAACATGCTTCCATTGTAAGCCTCACACTTCTATTTATTATGAAAATTAATGTTAATAAAATTTGGCTTCATTTTTTACTTTGTATAGAGGCTGGATGTAGAATGCTGTGAGGTGTTTCTAATGAATAATGACATATAAGGAATGGATTTCCTTTATATTTGATTCAGATTGGGTTAAATGCATTTACTGTAGATATAAATATGAGTTTGTTAGATGACCAAACCATAGAAATTTTTTCCTACAACAATACTATGAAATGCATCCTTTCCAAAGTTGTGAATCACTTTTGTGTAAAATAATATATCATTTTGAATCAATTTTTGGAACTATTTATTTAAAAAAAAGGCTTTCAGAATTCAAAAGAAGAAAAGATTTCAAACAACTATCTACGCCCTTCAGATGTATTCTGTAGAAGTTTCTACTATATGGTAGCAAATATTTTTCTCCCTTGAGCCACACTTAAAAGGAAATTATTAATGCTTTTAGTTTTGACAAAATACCTGAGATTGTTTCTGAAAAAAAATGTTATTTGTGCAAGTTTTCTTGGATAAAGACAAGCAGAACCAGTTTCAAAAAGAAAGCCCTTCTATTTGCTATAAAATTTATTTTGAAGTTCTTCTATCATAAGTGCATGCTCAGAAACTGTAATAGTTCTACTTTTTCCTCTTTAAAATCTAATGTCCTTCCATCTATCCATCCATCCAACCTCCCTCCCTCCCTCCCTCCCTTCCTTTTTATAAAATAATGCCTAAATAAACAGAGTGTGCATTTGTGTGTGTGTGTGTGTGTGTGTGTTGGGTGGGTGGATAAACAACAGATAAATAGACTGATATAGTGGAGAGTGAGATTGTGTACACTGGACTAGCTATGGGGTGGCCCAAGATTTTAGGTGCAGAGTTGAGGGAGATGACTTTGCCTCAGTCCTTTTATCTCAACCCTAGACTAGGAAGTTGAAAAACATTTATTTTCTACCCAGCACTGAATTAGTGTTTTTTCTTTTCTTCTCTTCTCTTCTCCCCTGCCCTCCTCCCTCCTCTCTCTCTCTCTCTCTCTCTCTCTCTCTCTCTCTCTCTCTCTCTCTCTCTCTCTCTCTCTCTCAAAGAACGAGGGAGAGAGAGATTATATTACTGTATATCAACTTAATAAGAACCTATGTTTATTCGGAATGTGTAATATTTTTATAATAAATTCAGAAGTTTAACAGTGTAGGGACAAGACTTAGGGTCACTGGTAATGAATTCTGGATAGCATGGAAGTGTGGAAAGAATTGTCAGTGGGTTACTTTTTGCTTATACTCCCTGGCATATGAGTTAATGAATTAATTACCGTAGCTTAACTGCAGTCAATAAGAAGAAAACAATAAGACATAAAAATCTTACAAAGAAAATCCTATTTCAAAGTACTGTGCTTCCACTCAGAGAATTAGAATCACAACCAGAGGTAATAGAGTTATGACTCCCTTAAGTAAAATTCATCAAAAGATGTGTTGAAGTAATTGTGCAAGCCAAAATAGAATCAGCTACTTCTACATTTAAAAGCAAAAATGAAAATAAACATATTTTAAGTATTCTTTAAATTATTTATCAGCACAAACTATACCTATTATTATAACTGGCTAGTCAGCATAAATTAATTTTCTTTTAATCTCAGAAGATAAAGAAAAGTTTGTTGTGTTCTGCATTCTTGGGTGAACAAGTATGCCTTTGTGACAATGAAAATGACTAAAATAGGAGTAATCACTCCACAGTTATTACTAGAGGATTTTTAATTTGCTCTCTTCATAAATGTTTCATTGCTGACTTTAATTTCATTTTGTCTAAATTCATATGGAGATAGCCGTAGCACACCAATTTCTGAGAATTAAAAAGAAAAAAGAAGACAAGAAACAGTCTGCCTTTACAGCTTGAATAAACTTATTTAGATTTTCAGAAATTAAGTACATTGTATTTTAAATATTTTAGATTTGCATTTTGTATTATTGACTTAGAATCTGACATTTGGCTATATAAAATGCATGCTGCAATAATCATTGTTTTGAGTTTGCCTAAAGGAAATTAGCACATCTAAAATCCAATTTAATGCTCTGATATCATTTACATTATTTAATAGTTGCATAAAGTAAAATATTCATAGGAAGAATAGAATGATGAAGTTTCAAATCATTCTTTCTTCCCAAGATATTAATATGTAGCAAATTGTTAAAAGTGGCAAAGATACTTTCTGTTATTTAAATAAATTGGAAAATAATGAAAAAAATCTATGTGAGGAAAACATTGCTGGCAAGTCATCATTTTTTTTTCAAAACAAAAATGTGGGTTACAATCAGAAATGAAACCATAAGAAAATAGTTGACATAGAACCAATCCTGAACTACAAAAAAATAGCAAATAAAGTGGTTTTCTCACTTGGAGAAGATATCTTGGCATTGCATACCTTACAAGGAATACACAAATAAAGGAGAAATTTAAAGAACATGAGGCAGAAGATTTAGAGAAAACATTAAAGATACATTACAACACCATCAATTAATAATGGTTGAAACTGCCAGAAGAACAAGAACCAGATCTTTGTATCTACCTTGACACAGTAGGAGGAGGAGGAAGGAGGAGGAGGAGGAGGAGGAGGAGGAGGAGGAGGAGGAGGAGGAGGAGGAAGAAGAAGAAGAAGAAGAAGAAGAAGAAGAAGAAGAAGAAGAAGAAGAAGAAGAAGAAGAAGAAGAAGAAGAATTAGTCACTGTTAAGCTGACAAAACATATGGTGCTATATAGCAAAGCCAACTGCATCCGAAAACATATTCCTATATGAATACCTTACTAACTTTTCAGCTATGGAAATGTTTGGCTATGAGAAAAACACACATATACTATGTATTGTTCATTATTTATGCTTCTTAGGCAGTATTTCTAATTATGAAAGTTTAATGAAAATTAAGACTTCCACCACCATATCTCTAATCTAAGTAGGGATATTTTAATAAATGAAACAGGAAAATAATGCTTGAAATGAACGTTGTTGTTACATTATTTATTTCACTTTATAATCGCCACAATTTGTTCACACTTTTGAAAATGATGGATAAGCTTCTTAAAACCATCATGAAAGAACTTCACACTTTGGCACTGAAATTAGGTCCTGACAGTTTTTCTCTCTCTTAATTTGAACTGAGTAATCCTTATAAAAATATTGCTTACATTTTGGAAAACAGTGGAAATTGATGGTGCAAATTCTAGACCATATGTTAGATCAAGTAAGATGGTGATATACCAATATGCAATTGCCTTGTGTGGCTTATGAAGCGTGAGACCTCGTGTTGTTAGGTTGAAGAGTCATTGTTTCAAATACTAACAGGAAATGGTTTGTTTCAAGAATAACAGTCTAAAGGAATAATGACACCAGGTTCAAGGAAATACATCTAATTAACACAATTTGTTCCTCAGAAACCTGTGGCCATGCTTTTGTTTTGTTTTTTTGTCAAAGCATGGATCTGGGGTCCTCTTGAAATGATGCTTCATGAGCTAACATGTAATAATGATGAATCCATGTTTTGGCAGCTATCACAAAAAAATTCTCACTGTCATTCTCATAGTGTGATGACAATTACTAGTAAATATCAGTTTTTGAAATCTTTATCTCTTCAATAAGTATGCCTTGATCTTATTTGGAATCAAATTCCCAATCTATTATTGAACATCAATAATCAATCACATGTTCTTGTAGAATGCCAAGCTTGACAACAATTCCATTTTCAGTGATCTAATTATTTTTAATCAGTTCATGTAAAACATTTGGTTGCCACACGGGCTGTCTATATCACATAAATAAGTTTATTTTCATTTCAACATCCTTCCATTTTTCTTTTCTTTTTTTCTCCCCATTTTTTGATCCAGGTATGCACAGTATTCCTGACAACATTGTCATCTATAAATAATCTGCATTAGCAGTCAGTTTCAAGTGAACAACTCTTATAGCAGTCCAAAATTCAGTCAGGGCATGACACTTGAAGTGTACATGTGAGCACTAATGAGTGCTTCCACTTCATGACAATGTATAACCTTTCATTAGAGTAGCTTTCCACTAATGGAAGTGAAATATCTGGTGCTCAAGACCACATCAGAGCTTCTTGGGTGTCAGTACTTCCATCTAACAGCATTCAGTGCACCTTCGACATTTAATCATGCCGGCCACGGGCTCTTTGGCTTTGAAACGGAGATGAGCACCGGCCCCTAATGTCAGGAACGACTAGCACATATGTGGAAGTGGAACCTTTACCTTACTGCCATCTATTGACAATTTAGTAACGTTGGCAGATTGTTTATGATAACACCCAGTTTATAATAGCTACAGTGCATAACCATTTTCTCTCACTAAATTGTGAGGGTGGTTTTTGTGACCTTTAATGAAATATTAAAAGACCAATTTTTGACACTTACAACTTGTGTACAGTAGAATGTGAAGGTTGCTTCACAACGTATGCATATACATATATTTACAAATACCAACATGCATATAGGTACAGATACCTAATATATTTTCAGCACAAATTCTTCAGATGCATACTTTCGAAAACACATGTAGCTCAAATGTTATTATTATTTATACCATCAATACTTGCACTATACGAGAGTGGGCTGCCAATTTCTTTACTAATGGTTTGGGTGCACTGCTGTGCACGCTTGTGGGTGAGCGGAGCCTCCCACCACCACTACTACCAGTTCGGCTGATCCGGGCTGAACCAGCAGCCACCCACCTCTGCACTATGCATTCTATTTGTCTACTGGTATTTAATTTTCTCTGGTTATCTCAAAGGTTGTGGATATTTAGAAAAAAAGGCAAGAATTTCCCAGACATATGCACACATCTGTTTTTTTCTAAATTACTGTGTTTTTTTTCATAGTTCTTTTATAATTTGTGTAAATTTAAATAGATAGTGGCCTTGGCTTAAAAAGCTAACAGAGCAATTCCAAACAGAGTTTTTTAGAATTAATTTCAGCCTTTTCTATTCCTGGCTCATGAGCTCTTAGGAATTTCCCTTCTGAGGCCATCTTTGACAACATCCTCCCCAAAAATGTTTCCACCAATCAGAATGCTTTCCCTTGCTGCTTCAACTGCAAATTAAACCTCCACCAAATTCCATCCCTGATTCACATAGTATCTCCAAGACAATTCCAGCAATTCCTTTCATGGATTTTTAGCTATACCTTGCATCAAGGTACAGTATTTTAATCAGTCACAAACCTTCTTGATGTCAGTGTGATACTCAGCCTTGTTTTAGCAGACAGGAATGAAAAGAAAAACATAACCAGAAAACCAATGGCCTTTAAGCAAGCCTGCCCCTACCCCTACCAGAATATTATATAAATCATAATAAGTTCAATTTTTGAATAGGGAATGATAAATGCTAACTGAGATAATTCACTACAACTATCCATGCAATGGTGGACTCAGTTCAGCAGATCTTCTCAAAATGCTTCCATAGAAATCTGTATTATATTTCTATGTAAACACTACCAAATATTTTTTATAAATATACCAGTAAAAACACAATGCTGGCAGTGTACTCATATTGTTCATTCCATGTGTCCTGCAATCAGAAAAAGTGCATTTCATTATCCATTTTGCTATAATGGTATTAGGGGGAAAAAGGTCTATTTAAGCTAACATCAGTAAATATATGTTGCAGTTATTTATTCCATGAGTTTTTAGGAAATGTTTTCTTCCATTTGTTCTGAAACAAGTGACAGATTCATTGGACAACTCAGAATTAATAGCATGCTTTTACATAAGTAGTTTGCAGCTGAGTCTGTAATTTAAGAAAAAAAAGTCCAATATCTTTTGCAGCTTTGACATTTATCAACCATTGATTGGACCTTAGCTAATGATAATTACTAAGTTACATATTCAGCTAAAGAATACTGAATTGCATTCAGTAAAACATAATATGATCCTCCCCTAAATATTTATGATCAGAAATAGAAATTAGAAAATTGGAAACAGATGGACAAAACAATGAAAACAAAAGAAGTGGGAAACACTGACAATGAAAAAGGGGAAAATAGAAATAATGAAAACAAGAAAATTTTATCTTTAGATATTTTAATCAGTTGTTTGGATGCAGGCTAGTTGTTCTAGCCTGAAGACTAGATTAAAGAATGTTGGAAAATAGTATCCCAAAGAAGATAATTTAGAATCTTTCTATAGATTAGATTACACAATATGATCTGAAATTTTGCAATTTAACTCAAAGGTTCTTACTCATAGTTAGCCTCAAAGGCTGGGCACTTTCACCTAATGACTTCTGCTTTTATTTCTATGATCGTAAGTTTGATTACAAGTAAATACCATCTTTGACTGGTCCCGCCCCCATCTATTTTCTGCCTTCTGAGTCCCAGCAGGTCGGGAGGAAATGGGGATTTTGCAGTAACCTTCCCCTGCCAGGCCCACCAAACCACATCCACAGAACTGGTGATACATTTTTTTTGAATCCCACCAGTAGTTACAAGGTTTCATACCAAATAGTTATCATGGAATTTCTATGAATATATGTTGCATTATAAATACCAAGCTGGTTTCTCTAAGAGACATAATGACAAATATTGGAAACTCTATTAATTGCCAGTAACTTTTTTATCTATATTTGATTTTTATGTAGTATAAAAGATCCTTGTAATGGTCATTTTTTTTTATTTTATTTTTTTTATTTTCAAAACAAACAGAACACATAAAATCTTCCTTCTTTACATACTGTAGAAAGTGTATCAGTTGGTTACAAAAAAGCTTTTGTGCATCTCTTCCACAGTCATCAAGCATAATTCATATTAACTCAGATATTTATACATGTTACCCTTATCATACCTACATTTTTATTTGACTATAATTGTTTAAACGTCCTTCATCATAAAATATACCAAGATTTAATACATAACCACATACTGGCATTTCATTTAATATTTCTAAAATCCTCCAATAACACTGAATCCTTATGTCCTATTCTAGCTAAACATCCATAATATTTAATAACAAAGTTTTCTAATCCTCCTTTCTAAATCACTATTTGCAATTTTCATCCAGTTTCCTTATGTTGTACCCATACATATATAGAGGTTGTCATCATTATCCCTCCTTTATTTGACTATATCTTGTATCATAACATTTCCCCCCTAATAATAAAAACTTAACTGTATGTAACTTAGTTCTTTTTTTATTAACCTTTGTATATAATCCAAAAGGATTTCTAATCTTCCTTTCATGGGTACCATTCAATATTCATATCCAATTATTACTTATCATAACACTACACATTGTATACATTATTATCATTATCAATTATTTATTTAACTATATCTATTATCACTAAATTTCACTAAGTTTAACTAGTTTTAAGTTATATTCTTCCATCTATCAACCTGCATCTTTCCAATAACAAAACAATCTCATATCTTCTGCCATTTTTGGTACCAATCCTCTAATCATCTTCTTGATCAGCTTTGCATGGACTTCTCTTAGCAGCTCCTTGCTTATAAGATCTCTCATATAATCTTGATGCCCTCTTTCTGTTTTCTTATTCAGCTTGTCTATGATTGTCAGCAGTGTTATCAATGCTTTTGCTAATAGAATTTATTTCTTTAAGTCCATAGATTCTTTAATTTTATCTTCCTCTATATCTTGACCTTTGGAAGATTTCCTCTCCATTTAATTCCTCTTTCAGTATTCCATTCTTTCCATTTTCAGGAACAAACCAATTGCCATAGATATCAGCAGGTTTAATCTCTTTATATTCATTTTCCACTTTGGTTTTTTGAGTTTCAATCACCCCATTTTGCATTTGATGAACATCCTCAATTTTTTCATCATATTTTCTTGTTATGTGCTCTAGGTATTCCAGTTTTTTCTCTACTATATTTGATAATTTCTGTAGTTCTGAAAATATATTTTGCAAAGTTAAGACCATTCTAATAAACACAGCTGCTCTAGCTTGGAAGGTTAATAAAATTAAAGCATAGGTTCACAAAGAACGTTGTTTTCACTTTTCCCTGCTTGAAAATATACTTCAAAGGGACATCTCTGTGTTTCCCTTCTTATCACTCTGTAGCCAAACAGTAAAACCTTGTGGTGCCAAGTCAAAACAATCTGTGAAAACAAAAAATGTTCCATTTTGAATACACAAAGCTCCAATCAACAAAACCTCCCAGCCTCCGAGCGGAAACACTGGTTTTTTTATTTTTTTTATTTCTATTTTCATTTTCATAACACACACTCACATGTATACTATACATAGCCCTATACATCAGTTCCTCTTGTCAACAATGCCCAGAAAAATAAAAACCCATTATAGCTCTTCTGCTCTCCATACACCTCTTTCTTCTACCACCCTCCAACTTTCTATCTTCTCTCCATCATCCTTTCCTACTCTACTTCCCCTCCCTTTCTACTGCTCCTCTCTCTACAATCCACTCCTCCTTATCCTTCTCATCGTCAACCCTTACCCTCTCTCCTATCCTTCTCTTCCCATCTTTCTTCTCCCTTACTCCTCCTCTCATGGTGTATTTCCGCTACATGTCAATATGCTTAACTTATCATAATTTTAAAGAAAAAATAGTAATAATAATAGTAATGAAAATATAAGAAAAAAAACAGTATACATGTGGGGTCAAATTACATTAAAATCTAACACGTCTCGTCAAATCTAATATATATCCCTCCCCCCCTCCCCCCACCCTCCACAACCTTCCCCCCCGACTTCCCAGAACCCATACACGGTATAGATTTTTAACAAACAGTCTAAAATATATTGGATAAAAGAATAAGAGATTGATAACATCTTTACATTGAACTTAGCTCCTCCTTGCTAAACTAACTTTAAACAATTTAAATCATTCCTGATCTTAAGCATAAGCTATCTGGAATTTCTTAGTCCCGTATTTATTTTGTATATAATCAATCCATTTTTTCCAGTCTCATTTATATCTCTCATTTGAGTGGTCCTTAAGATATGCAGATGCGAGCGGAAACACTGTTAAGGAGTTTCCTTTTGTATCTTTTATGTACTTCAAGTTAGAAAAAGAGGTCCAATCTTTAAATGAATTAGAAAAATACCCACAGCAATAAAAGAGGAAAACTTTAGTCTATAGATTACAAAGAGTCACAAAGAGAAGATAGAAGAAGAAAACTTAATACATCCATTTCAAAAGGTTTGCATAGATTCGATCCATGAAAATAGCATTTAAAAAGTAAGATAACCACTGTCCAAAACCATTCCAAATTTAATTCTGCCGCTTGGTTCTTCTATTCTTCAATTTAAATTGATTTTTAAGTTTTTATAGGCAGTCTCTTTTTTAAAACAATAAAAATTCCTCACCAGCTGAAAACACTTTCTCTTTCCATAACCTTCCATTTTGGAGCCTCCTTGACTTTGTCAGCCATGACTGGATTTTTTTGTCGCCAGCTTGAAGAACTTATCTTGCTTCTTTCAGGGATTTTGCGATATCCCCGAGATCAGCAAGACGAATTCTTCCTGTTCACCATCTCTTCGGGACGATTTAGGTCCATTTGGACCACCCAGTGGCAAAAGTGTTGGCTGTGGTCTCAGAGCATTGAGACCACACAGCCATATCGTTACGACATTAGCTCCTCCTCTCCGTAATGGTCATTATTAAACCTGAATATCTTTGTTTTCGTTTTAATTGATTATGTGCCATCCAGTAGTTGGTGACCACATAGATCTTCTCCCATATGATCTATCCCTAACCTGATCCTTTATGTCTTAAAATGGTGCAATCATCTCCACTTTAACTGAATACATCTACCTTTACTGCTGATCATTTTCTTCTTTTTACTTTTATCTTTTGCAGCATTAGAGTAGGTCTTCATGCTGAACAAAGTGGAATAATATTAGCCTGGTCATTTGTGTCTCAAGTTGAAGAATCTGAGTTGATTTGTTCAATGATACAAATAATCAGTTTCTTTTCTTGGCTGCCAACAGCATTATCAGTAGTCTTCTCCTACATTAAACTATAAACTTCAAACTATTATTCACTAATGACACTGTCATTTTGTTTCACAATTGGAGTTGAAATGTAATCTAATGAGTGCTGGCATTATTCTGCCAGACTGAAATGCTAGAAATTAAATATTCAGAAACCAAGGTGATGGTATTCCACAAGGCATAATTCTAATTATTCATGTACATGGAAAATTAATAAAGTATGGATTGAGCAGGTCCTTCATACAAATATATTAGTGTTTATTTACAATCTATGCTAAGAGAAACTGCAATCATTCCATATTTCTATAGTGACACATCAAAGGGAATTTATTTTGCACATGTTGATGCCTCCCCTTAATGGCATTAAAAGGAAGATATAACAATGTTTACTTTCCAAAGCTCTCTTCTATCAATTATCTTCTAATCCAAGAACAATTATATAAATTGAAAATTAATATATATTTTTAAAAACCTATGGACTGGCTCTTTTATAGCCAAAAATATTCTGTATATGTTTGTTTCCTTTGCCAAGTTTGTCTGAACCAATAGCAAAAGGTACAAAACTGATCCCTGATGTTGAACTGATTAGGCTAAAAAAATGTTAAACAAGGACACCACTGGACCAGCCATGAAGTAGCAGCTAATTGTCACGTTTAAGACAGTCAGAATCTTCAAAACTATGCATTCAGAACAGGGGTGGGTTCCTCCCGGTTCACACCGGTTTGCACGAACTGGATCGTCGGTGAACCCGGAAGTAATTAACTTCCGGAATGCCGGTACCATTCCTGGCCCCTGTCGCTGGGTGCCTGCAGGGTTTTTCTTTTTAAAAAACGCCGCTCCAGATGATCTTGAAAACCTGCAAGGTTGCTTTGGAAGGGGACACATGGGTAGCATTTCCCCCTGCCCCCCTCCCTGGGTGCCTGCAGCCAAGGAGCCTGCAGCCTTAAAGCAAGCCTTTGCACAGTAAAGAAAATCTCACGAGCAAGAGTTCTTAATTGCCTTTACTGCACAAGTTGCGGAAGGCTCCGAGGCTGCAGGCAACCAGGTATGGGGTGGGGGAATGCTGCCTGTCTTCCCCCTCCCAAAGCAACCTCACAGGTTTTTAAGATTGTCTGCAGAGGCATTTTTAAAAAGAAAAGGGTCTTCTTGGGAGGGGGAATGAGCTGCACTTAGAGGAGCCGGTGGGTTGCACTCCTGGTTCTGGGGATTCCCCCCCCCCAAAAAAAAGACCAGCTGCCCATCTCTCCAAATCTTGTGGCTTTTCAGGATTTTCTTTTTAAAAAACGCCTCTCCGGATGATCTTGAAAACCTGCAAGGTTGCTTTGGAAGGGGACAGATGGGCAGCATTTCCCCCTGCCCCCCTCCCTGGGAGCCTGCAGCCTTAAAGCAAGCCTTTGCACAGTAAAGAAAATCTCATGAGCGAGAGAAGTTCTTAATTGCCTTTACTGTGCAAGTTGCGGAAGGTTCCGAGGCTGCAGGCAGAGGAGCCGGAGCTTGGGGCACCTTGAAACAACACATCCCGGCTGCCTCGTTCTACTCAGCAAGCGGGGACATCCCGTCTGTGCCCGCTTCTGCTGCTGCCACCTCCACTCCCAAACACAACTGTCAGCTGCGAGCAGGTGCCTGAAGCTGCTGCTTGCAGTCATTTACGGCTGCAGATAGATTGTGCCTGTAGCGGGAAGCTCTTCGCCCTGTGAGAGCTCCTCTCCAGCACTCCTAGTTTGGTAACATCATCAGTGCTAGAAGGGAGTGGGGTTGGGGGGGGAAGGAGGAGAAAGTTAGGACAAAAAAGAAAAAGATAAGGAGGGAGAGGACTGTGGGGTCCTTTGGTGTTCTCTGAATGTGGTAGTTTTTAATTATTTTAGGGAATTTTTATTTATTTATTGTTTATAGAATGTTTATTACAAGAAATGTTATTCCTTTTTGCAAATGTTTTATTTGTGTTCAGACCAGGTTTATGTGTCTCAAAGTGGCTGCTTTTCTATGGGCAGGCCAGGTTTGTTGCAAGGCAGTGTGTTTCACCCTCCTTGTTTAGGTAATTCTGAGGTGATTGATGGTTCTGTGAGTGCCTGTCCTTTATAATTTTCCACATTGCCTTGATGATTTTTATTCCAGTGACTTTGTCATTCCTGTCCTTAGGCTTAGGAAAAAAAATGGTTTCATTGGCAGTCTTTTTTGGGGGGGGATTCTTATTATTTTGGTGTTTTCCTAGCACTGTCATAGTTTGTGTGTGTGGGTGTGTGTGGGTGTGTAATGTCCCACAGTTATCTACACATTAATAATGATCTAGTAATATTAATAATATCTAGTAATTAGTAATATCTAGTAATAACATCGTCTTGGCCACTCCCACCAGGTCACATGGGTGGCAGGCCTCTCCCATCCAGTCATATGGGCAGCAAGCCACTCCCACAAAGGAGGCCACGCCCACAGAGTAGGTTTGAACAATTTTTGAAACCCACCCCTGATTCTGAAACAGCAAAACAGTATAATTTCCATTTCCTTTTGAATCACATACATGTGTATATACATTCTGTGTGCATAAAATTCACTAATTGCAGGTTGCAATCTGTTACATTAAATCTGTTTAGAACATCTTTTAAATCAGTAAAATAGGCTACATTTTGTGAACTTAATCAGGACAATCTAAACAACTATAATATTTAGTGAAATAAATCAAGTCAATGTAAATATTTGTAAGACTAGTTAACACTTTCTCAATATTTTTTTCCCAAACTTGGTACACAGATGACTTATCCTCTGGAAACAAATACTGTGGAGGGTAAGACATCCCTAACATCCCTTGGTGGGGGGGTTTCTGTTAAGATTCAGCTTGTTGTGCCTTTCAATGGCTTCTACTGTACTGCCATATCTCTGGATAGCCTTGAGCAATTTCAATCAAACTTGGTAAACAGATGATTTACCCTCTGGAAACAAGTACTGGGGGGTAAGACACCCCTGGGGTGTGTGTTTGTGTTTCTGTGTTTCAGAATAACTCTGGAACACCTGGCCTGTTAAAGAGAGTGAGTGTGGTGTCCTAAAGTTGCAATTGTTTGTAAAGTCATGGGAGGAGAAGGGAAAGCCTGGGCCCTTAAGGAGAGTGAGTGTGGCATCCTAGAGCGGCAACTGTGATGTCAGTTCCTTCACAGCTTCCTATGCCAACTGCGATGTTCGTCCTCCATTGGACCAATGGGAAGTGCCTGATGGATTTGGAGCAATGTGCCAGGATCATAGATAGGGCAGGAAAGAGGAGTACATGGGAAGGGGAAGGGAGATGGCAGGTATGATGGCTTGGGAGTAGGGGGATGAAAGGCCCCTCTCAATGACTCCCTGTCAGACAAACACTTCAGGGCAAAGTGCCAGAAAGAGGAGTGCATGGGAGGAGGAAGGAGAGAGCAGGGATGATGGGCATGGGAGTAGAGGGACAAAAGGTCCTTCTCAATGGCTCCCTGTCAGACAAATGCTTTGAGGCAAAGTGCCAGGATTGTAGACAGGCTGGAAAAGAGGAGCACATGGAAGGGGGAAGGGAGAGGGCAGGGATGATGGGCATGGGAGCAGGGGGAAGAAAGGCTTCTGTCAGAAATGCTTCAATGTCTATAAATACCCGAGCAACACCGGGTTATCAGCTAGTGTATAGTATATAACAGAAGTTAGTACCTCCTCTTGTAAATAATTAAGTGTATATTAACACTGAAGAAATGACACTTGGCTACAATGTAAAGTAGTGAGTATACAGTATGCCCAAGAGGGTTAAGGCAGTGCTGGAAAATAATGGTAGCCACACAAAATATTGATACTTTGGGCCCCATTTAGACATTATCACTTAGGGGTATACTTTTGTTGCCAGCAGTTTAGACATTAATAACTGTGTGTTGCATTATTTTGAGGGGACAGCACATTTACACTGTTACCCAAGCTGTATACTCACTACTTTACATTGTATCCAAGTGTCATTTCCTCAGTGTTGTCACATGAAAAGATATATTTAAATATTTACAAAATGTGAGGGGGGTACTCACTTCTGTGATATTCTCTCCCCCACCCTGTGTGTGTGTTTGTGTGTATCTGTGTGTCTGTGTGTATTTATACACACATATACATACTTGTTCACAGTCTATCATTTTCTTTTCTTTTTATTCATCTGAATATACTTTAAAAAGTTGTATTTCCCATTGGACTGTTAAAATCTTGTATGAATTTTTAATCATTGCTATGAACTTCAGTCAATATTTTCAAAGAATTGTAATTGAAATATTCCTTGGTGTATTTGAGATTTTCACATATTAAATAGAAAAAAAAGATGAAATGCCTTATTTTGCATATTTCTTGTTCTGATGTGTAGAACATCTCCTAATTAAATCTTGATATTCATATGAAGAAGTATTGGAAAATTCAATAGCATTGCTATCTGTGGGAATATTCTGAAGTACAGAAATGTAAATCAGTGACCTTAGCATTTTTTTCCAGATTTAATGTTAAAATCTGAAATACATTCAAATACTAAGTCAGCATGTGTGCCTGAGCATATTACATAACGGTCTTCTTTCTGCTTTCATCCTTTTTGTTAGAGAAGTTACACATATGTTCAAAAATAAAACCTACGTTAAACACATATTCCTGTGTTTCATTACTATGACAATCTTACTAAATCTTTTCTAAATCTATTTGCAAAAAAGTATTTAGTTTTTTTAAATGTAACTATTGATTTAATGTATAAAAAAATTAATTCCAGTAAGAATTTAAAAAAAACTAAGTATAAATTTTATATTACTATATATTTGATTACAGACACAGATAGCAATACAGAAATTTAATTTTCCAATTGAAATATATATGTAATATTTTATCTTTTAAAGACAGATGATGTGTAATAATTGGAAAGCAATATTTCAATCACAAAATTACTACTTCGTATAGTTTATGATACATTATTGATTTATGTTATTCCAACTTCATCTTCAATATCTGTTCCGTTATCTGTTATTTCTACTTTGATATATTCCAATTTGTCTAAGAAAAATGTTACAGAACAGAAAAATATGAAATAACCATTAATCTGGCATGAGTAGTTTAGAAAATATGAGAAAGCCAGAGAAAACCATAGACATGATTATAGATCTGAATATATGTACACATAGGAGCTTTGGTTATGATGTCCAAATCAATGCCTGAACCTTAAATCTTACACATGCTGAATCTTCTGGAGAACCCTAGCTATTCATCACTGTCTTGGAAAAGTGAATACTTGCCATAGCTAACCAAATAATGTTGTGTTTTATTGATGATACCTCTCTGATGATAGATCTCCCAGACATCTGTGCAAATTATCACTGATCCACTGTAAATTTTAAGCATTGCTAAAAGCCACTTGACAGTCTATTGAATCTGTCAGCTTTAATCATAAGAGACAAAAAAAAAATCAGCACAGAGTAGTCCTGCTCTATACTGTCTCTCAGCCTGTCAAATGAGGCTTACTAGAAAATACAATCCAGAGCACCTAATCATACTGCAAGATTCACTGTTACATTTGCACGGAGTAGCCACCATTATAGGAGTAATTGGAAAACTAAAAAAAAGAGATAAAAATAGCAGCTTACAAATGACATGTGCAAAAAAACCAAACTGTATAAACAAGCTGAACTACTTTTCTTAACAGCTCATTATTCTTCATAGCAAAATTCTATGAACACCAATTCAGAAACAAGTGCTGTGCTGTGCTGAATTGTTTTCTGCATTTTGTTTCATTCTTTTCCTTTTCCTTTTGTGGTAACAAAATTGCTTTCTAGTTTTCTTTAAAAAAGAAAATACGTCTCAGTAAATTCTTATAGGTAGTTATCGTATTCTTCAATTTACCTTCATTATAAAGAATAGAGATGTAGGATGTGAATGACTTTATTGTACTTTCCATGTCTAATATATCAATTTACCCAGTTGGTTGAATATTGTTACTGAGCTAGGGGTCTACCCTTTTCAGCATTATCTCCTTTATCCTTTACTCGTAAGAACCATATTTAGTTGTCTACTGAAACAAAGATGTTCAAGAAAAACTGGGAGCTTCACCATCATTCAAAGTATTCCCATAATTTATTTCATATCTAGTTTTAGTGTTATTAACAACTTGGCTATAACAATAAATAAGTCTTCCGGTCCTTTGAAATGAAAAATATAAAGTTGTTTAGGTATAATAGTAGTATCTCTTTGCAGCTCCTTAAAGCATCTAAGCATATACCTTTCCATGCTTAACTTCTGCTACTCTAATCTGAGAAAAGATTTGCTTGGGTTAAGAGATTGCAGATAAGTGCTACATTCATATCCGTAATTGCTTTGAAATGTCTTTTGAGCTTTCAGATGTAAAGCATTACAGTGAGCAAATAATTAACCTAAAGAAAATATCATTCTTTTGTATTTAAAATTATTTTCCCAAAGTTAGCAAACATTTTGTTTTGGTTCTTTCAGGAGTTCATCAAAGTGCTTAGTATGAAAGATGCTGATAAAGTATTTATTTAGGGTCATATTACTGTGTATACTTCAATATTTTAAAAAATGTATCAGAATTTAACTTGTGTTAAGTTCCTAGAGCTGAAAGCTGAAGTATTACTAACATTGGATAGGCATGAAATTGTCACCAGTATCTTAACATCAGTAAATGGCCTTGAAGGTCTTTTTTGGCTGAGAGGAAAGACATTAAGATGTTCATAAGGCAGATATAGCTCAAAATCTTTTTTAGGATAATAAAGGGAAACCTAATCTTACATTCATTTCAAATAATTAGACTTTGGGGGAAGAAATGGCAAACAGAAGATGGCTTCTTGAAAAATGGATCTGACAATTACAGCAGATTGAAAGCTGACATGTAGAACATCTTCTTCAATAATTCCTATCTGGACAAGAAGAGGACTTAGAATCACTCACAGTGCTCCAGACAGTTACTGCTTGGAATGAGATTGCAAGACAATGGTCTCTGATGGGAGATGAGAATAACCATATTTCAAAAACTGCAGTCAATGCTATAAAAAGGACACTAAACCTGCATTAAAAATCTCCTTCCTTCCTCCAATTTGCCTGCAGCTTTGGCTGCTTTTCTTCATTCAGCTAGTTTGATGGCTTCATCAGATGGTCATTTACATTTTTCTTGTTTCTTGTATTGTATGTGTTCCATTACAATCGTGTTCACTTCAATTTCTTGCCACAGTTTTCTTTCTCAGTAGTGACCAGCAGCTCAAACCTATTCTTCATCTCAACTGCAAATGTGGGAGGGAATTATGATGATGTCAACTTTCTCATTTTTTTTATATTGCATACTTTGATATTGACACCTAACAATTCATGATCTGAACTGCAGTCAACATCCAAATATGTATTGACAGTGACAACTGAACTGGACCATTAATAACTGCATAGGCTGCATTGGAAATAGTTGATCTAATTTATGGTGTAGTTTATTTGGTGAGGACCAGCTATATAAACCTGTATTGTTTGAATCATGGTTTAGAACCAATTTTGGGGAACACTTGTTTCACATGTTATAACCTTCTAGTTGAAGTTCCATTGCATAAGTCATTGGTGTATAAACTTGGACAATTGTGACAGCTATATCATAATGCAATCATTAACTACGAAGAAACTTTCCACTGCTTGGGCAGCTGTTTTATTTTTTTGGCAGAATAGGATAAATACAGTACGAATGGCAGATCCTTTAGACAGCATTAACTTTGCAAAGTTTTAACTGGATAGATTTGGAGATTTTATGGTATCTTTTTGCTAGTTGTGCCTCTCCATACTTCTAGATGGATTATTAGCTTTTTGACAGATTGGAGGCAACAGATGAAGCTAGGAAAAATCACATCTAGTACATGGGCAATTAGCACAGGCACCCCTCAAGGCTGTGTGTTCTCTCCATTCCTCTTCTCTCTATATACCAATGATAGCATATGTAGGGATCTCTCTGTTAAAGTACTGAAACTTGTAGATGATACAACAATCATCTGTCTCATGAGTATAGATGAGAGATTGAACAACTGGGTGTGTGATGCAGCTGGAACAGTCCGGATGTCAACATGCTTAAAACTGTAAAAGTAAGAGTGGATTTTAGGAAGACTCATCCTATTATATCACCTCTTACTATATTTGACTGAAATTATCAATAGTAGAGTCCTTCAGGTTTTTGGGTTCTCTAATCTCTCAGGATTTGAAATGGACACATAACATTAGAACCATCACCAAAAAAGCACAACAAAAATGTTCTTCCTGCATCAACTCGGGAAGTTCAGACTGTCTCAGGAACTCTTGGATATTGGAACATCACTCTAGGGAATTGCATGCCAAACAACTAGAGACAAGTTGTGTCATCACTCTCACAATATTGTCGTATATCTAAATATATTTATCAATATTGTATGACTGTAGTATTATTATTTCATCCTTCTTATCTTATTTACTATGCCCTCTTATTTCTATTATAATTATGATTTTTATTATGCTGTTGGTTTACATGTACACCGAGAGCTTCTGCACCGGAAACAAATTCCTTGTGTGTCTAATCATATTTGGCCAAATAAGGTATTCTATTCTGTGCTGTGCTGTGCTGTGCTGTGCTGTGCTGTGCTGTGCTGTGCTGTGCTAGTCTGGTCTGGTCTGGTCTGGTCTGGTCTGGTCTGGTCTGGTCTAGTCTAGTCTTCTGTTAAAGCAGAGATAGAACTTACAAGGAAATTGCAGAAAAACATATTTCAAATTGTATATAGGCTATAGAAAATTTGGCTTTCATAATATTGTTTCAGATAAAACTATAAACTTTTTTTAAAAAATAATCTTTTGCATTTGCTTTTATGTGATCCTTGTTGCCTCTGATTTTTGAATTTTCTGATTGCTAGGAGGAGGAGTACAAATGGCTATAAAATATGGCTTCTATTTAAAATGTGCTTCATCTTGCACCCTGTCACCATTGGCCTTAGTGCCAGATAAACTGTCACATCTATTCCAGGTGGGGTTCATTTTTGTAGGGTGGTGTGGCTTAGCTGATCTGTGGATTGTCTTAGATACCACATAGACATATATGGTTGGCAAATTCTGCCCTTCTTTATTAGCAACATGGCACAATAAAATATAATATTATACAAGAGAACTGGGCAATCTACTGTGAAAAAGGCTGATATAGGACAAAAAGAAATTTGTAGCTATCCCACAATAACCTAGTGTTAGAAAGTTTACATATAGAGTACTGTTTATATTTGTTAGCTAGGTATTTATTCTACTATTTGGAAGTGCCTTAAACATGTCAAAATCACTCTGAATTAAAAAGTCAGATATTAACAAAGAAGATGAATTATATTCCAGTTGAACTATAAACCCAATGCTAAAATGTAACATTCATTTAGCAGTTTTAGTTTGGTGGCCAGACACATGAAAAAGTTGTGAGCTGAGATAGTGAATACCTTCCAAAACAATGTTATCCTTGTGAGATAAATAATTTAATATAATTATAAAACAATTGATGAATTGCTCTTGTATATTTTGGAAAGCCGACGATGCCAGTAAGACTCCTTCAGCCTTGTTCATTTATGGTACTAAAATTGCATCACATTGCATATTATCTATAAGAATTTCAATAGAAGAAAAATACTATTAATTCTTCCAAGTACTTCAGAAGTTTTGAAACACTTGGAGCAACCTGCACTGTTTCACATTGTGATCTGAAAATCTGCTTAATGGGTTGTTTCAAAGCAATGGACAGCCATTATGTGCAGTCTTATGTATGTGAATACCATAATTTCAGAAATCTCCTATATCCAGTTATAAAATTGTTGTGTCAGTGTGTATTCTATATTCCCTTCATTGCCATACAAACTTTCCTCAGGTCAAATTCTTTACTGAGTCTTGAGCTTTCAGATGCACAAGAGATTTGTTCAGATTATCATAAGTCTTCTGTAAATGAAGTTACAGTTCAGGCAATGCTAGAATTCAAATGTGTTAATGAGCTTTATTCAGACAACTATTAAGTCACTTAATACTCTTATTTATTTATTTTACACATTAGGAGTTTTGCACTATAATTTGCAGTTATAATTTTCTTTTATTTTTTAACTTTTCACATCAAATTGAAAACACAAATTGCTTTCTTAAAGACAATGGCACTAATTTATTTTCATCCATGCTGCATATTAAAACCTAGATTTTAATTGAAACCAAAGTAATATGGGAATATTTTATATCCCCATTCTCAGATACAAATCTTATAAACTACAGGCTTAAGAAAGGACATTTCATTTGATTGGAAAACACTTCCAGATCTTATTAAATTTAATACTTGTACCAAAATAAGAATTCTTGTGCTTCTTTGCAAATCCATCTATCAAATTAATTTATTTCTAGGCAAATGAATATAGCCAAATTAAAACATACAGATGTGTGAATAGATAACTTTATTTCATCTAATTCATTCATTTTTAAAGTATCCCACAGACTCCTTAGTATTAGTAGTATCTAATATTTCTAGAGCAGAAAATATATTACAACAAACAAATATCAGATATTATAGGGTTCCAGCCCATATTAGCCTGATTATCACAAGCCTAAAATAATATTTCATGTTGAATTTTATATATGATTTTCTGAAATTAAGTCTCACTAGTTAGACTTGTTTAATCTTTTTAAGGATAATTTAATCCTTTAAATTCTCAACCTTTGGCATCTTGCTCTGTCCTTTCAAAGAACATGCTTCTTCTCACTAGAAAAGCAAATAGTCAATTTTCCCCAAGATGTGAATTTATATATTTACATATAGACCATTGTGTAAGCATTATATAATTAATATTTCACTGAAATCTTGTGTCCCACATTATTTTTTTACCCCATCGTTATTGTGCACACCACTAGTTAAGAACACGTTTTAAGTCATCCTTGTTTTCAATTATGGTTAGTTAGATTTTCTCATGAAATACATTTCTTATGAAGTTTATTTATCTAATTTATTTATTTATCAAATTTTAAAACCGCCCACCTCCCTCGTGGAGCTGCCGTGCTCAGGGATGCTGAAGACGCCAAGGCCAGCACTGTGGTGGTTAGTGCGGCTCAGCTGACCAGGAGACCTCACTGAAGTTGCTATTTGTTTTGACTCTGAGACCAGCTGGGAATCCCGTGGGACTGTGAATGGCGCCTGAACAAATATTATAGCCCGGCTGCCGGGAGGGAGTCTTTTGACTATTTGTAACCATCATCTACATCATTTGCAACCATCGAGGCCACCTGGGAATGCTGTGGCCGCCCGGGAATGCTGTAGCCTAACCAAGTGAGTTGTTGAGAACTTGTAGGCCATTACCATCTCGCAAACCTGTCGGGCCGCCTGTGGAGGGAGGCGGGCGGTGACCTCCCAACCACCGGGGCCGAAGACACCTGTTTGGAGCCTGGAAGATCAGGCTGAGACTGTCTGGCTGTCATGGAAGCGGCTATCGGCGCCTATTTGGGGGGACCCGACCCCCCTAGGTTGTCTGACGCCTCCTCTGCTGCTGTGCTGTTGTGGGGTCAGGCTAGGGACAGGGTAGGGTTAGTTAGAATTTAGGGTGGGGTTAGTGTTAAGTTATAGTTAGGTTAAGGTTAGGGTAGGGTGAGGGTGGGGGTGGGGTTGCTAGCCTGATGGCCTGCTGACAGGCTGCTTCCACGGGTGGCGTCACGGTACAGCTGGGAGTGGGGTTGTTTCCCCCCCCCTTTTTTGCCGTGGGGCTATCCCTGGCTCCCGGATGTTTCTTTGTCCCTGATGGGAAGGGGTGTTGCTGGCCGCCATCTCCTGCAGTTGGCCCTGCAGCTTTCACGGTTGCAGCCTGCTGTCTCTCAGACTTTCCCGGCCTTACTCTGGACTATCATTGGCTTATTGCTTTTATGCCCTTGCTATCATTCTGGACTTCGGACATTCAGCTTTGGGAGGCTTGGACATTATTTCTTTGGCCTCCTGGATTATGTAATTGCTCGGACTGCGCAGACCCATAATTTTTTATACACCTGTAATTTTTATTAATAATTTTTATATACAAAAATTGTATATTTAAACATGTGGGGAGAGTATGGTGTGACTGGGATTGATTGAATGTTCCCACTTTTATTGTAATATTGTTGTTCTATTTTTAACTTGTATTGTGGGGATTGATTGGTTGTATGCATGGGTATGTTAGGTGGGCTGGGAGTTTAGCCAGATCCTCCTGCACTGAGTGCTTTGGCAGAAGTGCTAAGGGGACCCGGGCTCGGTCCCAGCCCTTGGATGTGTGTGTCGAAGGGCCTGCCGATGAATTCGGCGGCTTGGGGAGAGGGTGGTGGGACCACAGATGCGGTAGTGGGCCGGAACATTGGGGTCATAATGGGGAGGGGCAGATATGGCGGGAACTTCAGGGCTAGCCATTACCGGGGAAGGAGGGTTCCCTATATCAGAGATATCCCTCCTTCCGGCCCTGTGAGTTCGACTCCAAGGCCAGATGGTGTGAGTAGTCAGGACCCTGGTCCCAGGTTGCTGATGCTAAATGCCAGGTCTGTGTTTCACAAGGCTCCCCTTGTCCAGGACTTAATTATAGATGAGGGGGCAGACATGGCATGTATTACTGAAACCTGGCTGGGCCCGGAGGGAGGCGTCCCCCTCACAGAGATGTGCCCAGAGGGTTTTCAGGTGCTTCATCAACCACGACCCCAGAAAAGGGGCGGGGGAGTGGCCATTGTTATCCAACAGTCCTTAGCTCCTCGTAGGACCCTGCTCCGGAGCTTGTCGGGTGTGAGTCCTTGCTGGTGAAGATGGACCTTGCGGGTCAAGTGGGCTTGTTGTTAACGTACCTGCCTCCCAACCGCGTGGCAACAGCCCTCCCCTTGCTCCTCGAGTCAATAGCCGAGCTGGCGGTTGAGTTCCCCAGACTTATGGTACTGAGGGACTTCAATTTGCCTTTGCTTGGCAAATGCTCTGATGGAGCACAGGATTTCATGGCTTCCATGACAGCCATGGGCTTGACCCAAGTAATCGAGGGTCCGACTCACTCAGGGGGCCACACACTCGACCTCGTATTTCTCTCGGAGCAGTGGAGTTGTGATCTTGGTCTGAGGGGTAGTGAGATCTTGCCCCTGTCATGGTCGGACCACTTCCTATTGAGGCTTGACTTTCGGAGACCAATCCCCCGCTGTAGGGAGGAGGAACCGATTAGGTGGTTCCACCCCAGGTGTCTTATGGATCCCCGGGGTTTCCAGACGGCGCTTGGCGTTATGCTGATACTCTCGTCCGCAGTTCGGTGGAGACCTTAGTCACTACTTGGAACTCGGTAGCGTCTGAGGCTCTCCACCGAATTGTGCCTTTATGGCCGATCCGCAGCAGTGGATCCAGGAGGGCTCCTTGGTTGACTGAGGACCTCCGGGAGATGAAGCGCCAAAAGAGATGCCTAGAGCGCCGCTGGAGGGCCAGTAAATCCGAGTCAGACTGAGCACTCTTAAAAGCCTGCATCGGAGCATATCTATCGGCATTACGGACAGCCAAGAACAACCACATTGCCGCTCTGATTGCGCCCGCTGAGTCCCACCCTGCCGCCTTGTTTAGGGTGACCCGCTCCCTCTTAAACACGAGGGTTGCGGGGAACCCTTTACAAGGTAGAGCAGAGGAATATGTCCAGTTCCTTGCAGACAAAGTTGCTCGGCTTCGGATGGACCTGGACTCCAATTATGCAGAGCCAGCCGAGGTATTGGGGGAAGGTCTTGAACGACACCTCTGGACTGATTTTCAACCTGTTGCTCCTGATGAAGTGGACAAGGCCATGGGAGCGGTGAGTGCCTCCACATGTGTACTGGACCCGTGCCCCTCCTGGCAGGTCGCAAACAGCAGGGAGGTGACGCGGGGCTGGATCCAGGCGATGGTGAATGCCTCTCTTTGGGAGGGTTTCTTTCCACCGGCATTGAAGGTAGCGGTGGTGAGACCCCTCCTGAAGAAGCCATCACTGGACCCAGCCAGTTTGAACAACTACCGTCCAGTCTCCAACCTCCCCTTCATTGGGAAGGTTGTTGAGAAAGTGGTGGCCTCGCAACTCCAGCGGTCCTTGGATGAAGCCGATTATCTAGACTCCTTTCAGTCTGGTTTCAGGCCTGGCTACAGCACGGAAACCGCTTTGGTCGCACTGACCGATGATCTCTGGAGAGCCAGGGATGGAGGTCATTCCTCCATCCTAGTGCTCCTTGACCTCTCAGCGGCCTTCGATACCATCGACCATGGTATCCTTCTGCGACAGTTGCGAGAGGTGGGGGTGGGAGGCACCGTTTTTCGGTGGTTCTCCTCCTACCTCTCGGACAGGTCGCAGTCGGTGTTAGTTGGGGAGGAGAGGTCGACCCCTAGGCCCCTGAAATACGGGGTTACTCAGGGTTCGGTCCTGTCCCCCCCTGCTATTTAATATCTACATGAAGCCACTTGGTGAGATCATTCGACGGCATGGGATAAAACACCATCAATATGCGGACGATACGGAAGAAGGCCGGGCTTAGCAGTGAGAAGACGGAGTTTCAGGCTATTCCTGAAATTCCTCTATTCCAAAGGATTTTTGGATGGGTCGTTGGACCCTAGCTGTCCCGTAGAAGACAGTGAAAGGTGAGGGGTGATCCAGTGACCTCAGAGACGATCGCAAAGTCTCTGGGGGTCATGGAATTAACCCCTCCTGCCAACTCCTTTTTGGATTAGCTGTATGCTAACCGAAACTGCAGGTTGCCCCTAAGAATGGTATGAATGGATTCAACTGGTAAGCTGATTTTATTACTCAAAGAGAGACGGTCCGCACTAAAATTTAAGCTAATTGGAACCAAAGAACAGAAGAATCTAGCGGCGAATTGGTGTTTTTTTTTTTAATGGATTAATGGCTGGTGGTTACCCTATTTCTTAAACGCTTTAAGGAATTCTTCAACATCTCCCCCTGACTCTTTCTAAGTGGGTTGTAAAACTAACGATCTGACACTTTTATTGCTTGGCTGTATTGGTCTAAGATCAGATAAGATCGCACAGCTCCCAGCGTGTTTTTACTTGCAAATATCTTAGAGTCTTTAACTACAACACAACATGGCGTCGAATTATATTTCCAAGGGCTCGCTTCATACACTTTTTTCTGCATTTCGAAAACTGTTTGATTCTTATCAAAGATTTGAAAAAAAATTGGATTATTTGACATTAAAACTTGAAGGAAAAGGTGAGAACGCTGAATGTTTGAATGTTCCTGAAATACAAATGAAAAATGTGAGAAATGACGTCTGTTCTATCTCGGAGGAAGGAAGAAATGCTATGCTTGAAAGGGGGGGAGCTAAAGAAACTACACTTTATGAAACATCATTGGCAGATTCCATAATTCCACCTTCGAGAATTAAAGTCAATTTGAAAAGTTTAACAAGCTTGGGACAACATTACTATTTCATCAGAGACATTCTGAGCAAAAAGGTGCGAAGATATCCCTGTTTGGACTTGCTTATAAAAACATTTGGTAAATCTATTGAACGAATGGCAATAGGACTGAGAAGGTTTTGTTATTGGAGAGACATAGGCTGACAGATGGAAGAATACAACTTAAAATTAGCTAAATCTAATTACTTTTATTTGTAATAGATATAGCTGAATAATAACTGATATTGATAGTAATGTATATAATGTGGAGTTGATATGATAAATAATAATTGGATATGAGAAAGGAAGGTTAGAAATACTTTTGGACTATATATAAAGGTTATTAATTACAATAATTACCACTATTAAAAAATAAAATAAAATATATACAGTTAAATATTAATTAATATGGGGAAAATGTTATGATATATGGTATAACTACATAAAGAAGGGAGAATGATAATAGACTATACTGCATGGAAGATGGACTTTTTGGTATTAAATATTATGGATGCTCAGCTAAAATAGGATATGAGGATTTGATGTTAATAGAGGATTTTACAAACAAGTAAATGAAATGTCAGCATGTGGTTATGGACTAAATCTTTGGCATAGTTAAGGTTAAAGGATATTTGAATAACTGTAGTTAACTAAAAGTGGAGGTATAATGATGGCAATATGGTAAACATTTGAGTTAAGATTTTTGAATTAATATGAATTAATGGAAGAGATGCACCAAAACATGTTGTAACCAGCTAATATACATTTTTTTATATAATATATACCTGTGTTGTTGTTTTTTTTTGTTGTTTTTTTTTGTTTTTTGTTTTTTCTTCACTGCCTTGTCTTTTGTTCTTTTTGTCTTTTTTGTTTTTTCTTTTTGTTGGTTTTTTTTAATCTCCCCCCCCCCACTGGTGTGGGCATGTATTGTTTAAGAGTATTATTATTAATAATATTTTAAAATAATAATTACAGTCAAATGAAAATGGATATATGACGATGGTGATATGTATGAATATCTGAGTTAAAATGCTTGAGTTAACATGAGTTATGTTTGTTGACTGTGGAGGAGATGTACGAAAGTTTATCTGTGACCGACTGATACACTTTCTATAGCATGTAAAGAAGGATGTTGTACTTGATTTAAATTAAAAATTAAAAAAAAATATGCGGACGGATACACAGCTGTATCTGTTTGCCCCGTGCCAACTCAGTGAAGCGGTTGACATGATGTGCCAGTGCCTGGAGGCTGTTAGGGTCTGGATGGGGGTTAACAAGCTTGTACTCAATCCAGACAAGACCGAGTGGCTGTTGTGTTTCCCTCCCAAAAACTTGGTCAATATTCCATCACTCAGGCTGGGGGGTGAAAATCTACGCCCCTCAGACAGGGCTCGCAACTTGGGGGTCCTCCTGGATCCACAGCTGACTTTAGAACACCATTTGTCGGCTGTGACCAGGGGGGCATTTGCCCAGGTTCACCTGGTGCACCAGTAGCATCCCTACCTGGACCGGGAGGCACTCGCAACAGTCACTCTCGTGACCTCACCCTCGTGACCTCAAGACTGGACTACTGCAATGCGCTCTACATGGGGCAGCCCTTGAAGAGTATTCGGAGACTTCAACTCATCCAGAACGCAGCCGCGCGAGCGATTGTGGGTGCACCTCGGTACACCCACGTTACACCTATCCTCCGCGAGCTGCACTGGTTACCGATCAGTCTCCGGATACGCTTCAATGTGCTAGTCGTAACTTATAAAGTCCTTCATGGTATTGGATCTGGGTACTTGAGAGACCGCCTGCTGCCAATTACCTCCCACAGACCCATTAGATCTCACAGGGTTGGCCTCCTCCAGGTGCCATCTACCAGCCAATGCCACCTGGCTATTACCCGGGGGAGGGCCTTCTCTGTGGCAGCTCCGGCCCTCTGGAATGAACTCCCCACAGGGATTCGGACCCTCACCTCTCTCCAGGCCTTCCGAAAAGCCGTCAAAACCTGACTTTGCCGGCAGGCCTGGGGGTGATGAGTTCCCTCCCCTCTCGACATGTATGGTTGTGCGACTGTTGTCTACTTTTATTATTTGTATTTTGTCTTTTATGTTCCCCTTTTTTTCCCCCTTGAATTGTTCGCTGCCCTGAGTCCTCCCGGAGAAGGGCGGCATACAAATAATACAATACAATACAATACAATACAATACTTTCCATGATTTGTCTCATAAGGCCCTTTTTATCTCACGCTGTGCTATTAAATATATACTAAGTGCCTATTAAACTGTTACAAAGAAAGCATTACTCTAAATCAGAGCATTTTGACTGGAAGTCACAATTCCAATCTATGGTGAAACATAGTGAAACATGGTGAAATCCTTGGAAGGGATGACACTGAAAATATTTGAGGTGGTTTTTAATTGATTTTTTTCAGAGAAGAAATTGGAGGAAGTTTGCTTCAGAAAAGGTTTTTATCCCAATTTATTGCCATTGCACTCTAAATGATACCTTCAAATCAAGCAAAGTATGCAGCTAGGCCATTTTGTTCTTGAGCATCAGTGGCATAATCTCAAATTGTCAAGGATTACAAATGGGATGTTGGGTGGTTACAGATTATCCATACCTGCTCTAAAAAGATGGATTAATGTTAAACAAATATTACTACTATTACTACTACTACTACTATAACCAGTACAGCTAACTGAAGAAAGTTACAACAAATCAAATCCTATTACAGCTTCTATATTTATCAATGTCTACCTTCTTGCCTTTTGGATGAATCTTTCATATTAAATAAAATGAAATCTTCATTATGCTCATAGACCAGTGGGATGGATCATTATCTCTTTCTTGTCCACTATTTTTGTACAATCACATGAATATATTGTTCTGCATCTATTTGTTTACATAAGGAGCTGTCCAGTGGTGGAATTCAACATTTTTTATTACCGATTCTGTAGGTGTGGCTTGGTGGACATGGCAGGAGGAGGATACTGTAAAATCTCCCTTCCCTTCCCACTCCAGGGGAAGGTTACTGCAAAATCCCCATTTCCTCCCAATCAGCTGGGAGTCAGTAGGCAGAGAATAGATGGGAGCAGGGCCAGTCAGAGGTGGCATTTAATGGTTCTCTGAACTACTCAAAATGTCCACTACCAGTTCTCCAGAATTGGTCAGAACCTACTGAATACCACCTCTGGAGCTGTCCAAAACTGAGTCTGATCACTGATCCATTTAGCCCAACCCTGTAAAACTTGATTTGCTTCTAGCTTTCAGTAGCTGTCTCTTCCAAAATAAATAATCTTGGATGCTCCTGCCTTTAAAGTAGTTGCTGTACTCAAGTAATGACCTCTCCTTTATTCTTTCTGTTAGTTGTGAACAATACAGTACCTTTGGTTTTCCTTTGGGCAATTCTATTGTTTTATGGTAATTGTTCTCAGTTAAGTTTATGAAAAAATGTATTAAGGTCTTCTTTTTGAATACCATTGCTGTAACCTTTTCCTCAGTCCTGCCTCAGTTCCTTTTTTCTTTCATATATTTGCCAATGAAATTGAAAAACACTTGAACCACTTCAGAAATCATTGCATGCATGGACTTATTCTAATAACATACCGTAAGGTCCAACTGTTTTTTTTTAAAGACAGTTATATGATGGTGATTAACATGGAATATGTGACCTGCTGCTTTGCTGTAAGTATACATTGTGCAAACTGTCATCTGTTGAGGCAGATGTTCAAGCTGGAGGTCAGGCATAGCATAGAGATAAGCTGCTACTTAGTTCCCAATATCAAATCTGCAATACAACCAGATTGTAAAATAAAATAATAAGGTAGACCTTGTCTAAAAGAACCTGTTTGTCATAAGGCATTAGTCTAGGAGGTGAGGAGACCATGAGTTCTAGTTCTGCTTTAGGCATGAAGCCTGGTGGATAACTTTGGGCCAGTCATTTTCTCTCATGCCTAGGAAACAGGAAGAGATGATGAAATTTTGCTAAGAAAACTGCAGGGACTAGTCCAGGCAGTCACCAGGAATCAACACTGTTTTGAAGACACAGACAGACAGATGGACAGAAGGACAGAGACAGACAGTCTACACTAGAGTCCCAAGATTTAAGAAATAAGCTATTGAGACAACAACAGCAACAACAACAACAACTACTATATCAAAAACTACCAGCACTTCTGATCCTTGTAATGTGTGTGGCTGATGGAGTTATAATGAAGTGTTTCCTAAATCTCATATTAATGCCTTATCACTTGCAGTTTTAAGTCATGGACTGCCTTGTTAGTATTTATCATGATCTGAATGCAAACAGAAGGAATCCTGTTTCATAAACTATAGAGAATGGACTTTTATATCTACCCAAACCGACCCAACCCCAACAATATTTAAGATTATTCAGTCTAAACATACAACAATCTCCTCATCACCTTTCTTTAAATCATGTACAATATGCATATAAGGAGCAAGAAGTTTTCAGCATTGCCAGATCATGTTTTAATTTTATTTAAAATATGATTCAAAACCACAAGGATTTTTATTATATATGCTAGCAGTAACAGTTCTTTTTTTCTAAAAATGATTATAAAAAATAATATATGGTCATATTATCAGTTAGAATAACAACCTAAATACATCAGAATGCAATTAAATAGCACTTCTATACAACCTAACAATGCAATATACATTTTTTGCTATTTAGACAAATCAGCAGAGTGACTCTGCTCTCCCTTCATGTTCTACATTTATTGAGTCATATATGTGAGTAAAGATGTAGATAGCTCTCTAACAGGTATTCTATGTATTAGAAATGTGGAACCTTTGGTCTTCCAGGTGCTGATTTCATCCCCAACCAGGAGGTTATTCCTGATGTTCAACAACCTTTGGAGAACTACAGATTTCTCATTCCTGCTAACATTGCTAAAGATTAGGAAGTTTATTTTTTAAATCACTTAGTCTTCCAGACTTTCTCTTGGCTAAGTAGATTTCATCTTACAGTATACCTTACTCTACACAAAACTTTATCACCGTGGGACATGAATGTGAGCAAGGATCTGGTTCAAGACTGCATCAGGAGAGGAGATCGCAAGAATAAACTGGGAAAGATTAAATATTGCTCTGATCTTCCCTTTATAGTACCATGTTTCCCTGAAAATAAGACAGGGTCTTGTTTTCATTTGACTCCCAAAATAAGCACTTGGCCTTATTTTTGGGGAGGTCTTATTATTTTTGAAGTGCAGGAGGCGGTGAGCATGGTCACCTCATGTGGCTGCAGCTGTGTTGCAATATTCTCAGTGAGGGCTTATTTTAGGGGGAGGGCTTATTTTAGCATATGCGCTCAAAAGCCCAATTGGGCTTATTATCTGGGAAGATCTTATTTTTGGGCAAACAGGGTATAATCTTTTGAAACAGTGTGTGAAGAAATTATATCTGCAAATGAGAGAGAAAAGAAATGTATTTATGTATGTTTCTTAGTATTACTCAGCAGCCCTATTTCTAAGCTGGCAATATCTCATTCATGACCGTATTATCACATGGTGTCTGATTGAAGAGAACACCAATTTTATGGTCTTAATAGAAGCTAATGTCACTGGCATGGCAATGAAATCAATAGATTTTGTTAACAGATCTAGGTTGTATGATAAAAGAATAATAGTGAGAACTTACTAAAGGTTAATCAATGCAAATTAATTATACATAAGCATACTGCATGGGACAACTTTTATGGTATTACTGGGATTTTCGGTGTTCAAATGTTATTTATTTAGCCATTCTGTCATTCGACATATAAACCATTTTATAGCCAATGCTCTCAGAATGATGAACATCGTTTTGAGAAAATACTCGAAAAGGAATATCTATCTTAAAAGAATTGTGTACTGGTTAATTTGAAAATAATTGCAATAATTGCCATGCATTTGCTATGATCCAGCCCTTTCTTGTTCTGGTGGGATAAAGAGAGATTCAACAGTGACCTAGAGCCAGATGAATTACAGTCTCCTAGCCAGCCATTAACTGATTAATCTGTAGTACTTTCAATAGTGCAAAATAGTTGCTGTACTACACAATTCTTATAGTCAAATGGAAGTGTGAACATTTAGTCAGGAATAAATTGAAATTGAGATAGTGCTGTCATATATAAGGTCACTTTCATACTTAAGATTGGAAAACATTGTTTTCCTAGGCATTTGGTGCATTTTCATTAAGTAAAGACAAAATATTGATACAGCCCCACAAAGTTCTCTATTCTGCAAGTTTTGAGTGAGAATGTGATGGGAAGCATATGATTTTCTCACTCTTTGTCCTATTTAGAGAGACAATTCTTTTCTATCTGCAGTAATAAATGTTGACAAAGATTTGGATGAACATATTTTTTTAATATTTCTAACTGAGAGTTATTAATTCTTGGTAAATACTGAAATTATTGCAGACATCATAACTTTGTGTCAGTATTGTGAATTATAGTAAAATATACCCTTTAGGGAAATTTACTTATTGAAATTAATCTGCTTGCTTATGAATACCAGACTGATAAGATTCATTTTTCACAACTCCCATCCCCTATTTTAAATTCCATATATACTGACATAGTTTAACTTTGCATATAAATAGAAACTGCACCAGCCAAGCCTTTTCTTCCTTCTCTTCCTGTAGCTTGTAGTAGAACTTATGTTCATGCTAGCAGGTAAAAAAACACATAATAGCAGTAGTAGACTTATATACCGCTTCATAGGCCTTTCAGGCCTCTCTAAGCGGTTTACAGAGAGTCAGCATATTGCCCCCAACAATCTGGGTCCTCATTTTACCCACCTCGGAAGGATGGAAGGCTGAGTCAACCCTGAGCCGGTGAGATTTGAACCGCTGACCTGCTGATCTAGCAGTAGCCTGCAGTGCTGCATTTAACCACTGCGCCACCTTGGCTCTTAAGGGAAGCTCCAAAAACAGCAGTTGGCCACTCTTAATATTTGGAATAATAGAGGTACAATTTGACTCAGAAGAAAGTTATGGTATTTATTTATTTATTTATTTATTTAGCTATTTATTTAGTTATTTATTTATTTATGTATTTATAAAATTTATATGCCGCCCAATCCCGAAGGACTCCGGGCGGCTTACAAAAAAAGACACATAAGCAGGCTTGGAGATAGCTCTGAAGCCTAGCTGACAAACCAGGGGTCTGGCGGCATAAAGAGCAGCCGTTTGCTGGTCTTGGAGGGACTCAGCGAAGAACAGAGGTGCTTCTCTGCAGGCGGGGGGGAAGTGCGATCTCCTCGGCAAAGCAGAGGCTTAGCCCTGATCCCAGACGTCTGAAGAGGGATGCACGGCGGTCCCAAAGCCATGACACAGCACTTCTGTTTGGCGTAGGATTTGTGGTGTGAATCTGGATGCCCTAAACTTTCTTGAAGAGCAAGTTGGATTTACTATTTGGTTACTGCATCTCTGGCAATCTTTTTCCCCCTCTTTGATGGGACTTTTAGTGGCAATTAAGACAAACAGGAGCAAATGAATTAACAATTGAAGAAGGATTTACATCATAAAGAGTCGTCGAAGGCGGCCTAGGTGGTGGAAACAGAGGAGAGCCAAGTCTTTACCCTGAGGCATAGCTGATAGTAATCAGCGGACTTGCCCTGCCTGCTCCCAAGATTTTTGGAAAACTTTTGTGCTGCTATAGGAGGTTTAAGGCTCCATTTGAGACAGTCAATATTGTATCTACTGTGCGCATTGTTTTCTCTCTTTTTTTGGAGCTGGAGTTGGACACTTGAAAGGGGAATATTTCAAGCTGAACTTCCCTTCTTTTTTGTTCTCTTCTCTTTGAGGTTTGATTCCTTTTTTTGTGTTGATGTATTTGCCCCCCTTCTTTCCTCTCTTTCCTGATATGAGCCCCCTCCTGTACTTTTTTTAGATCTCTCTATGGGACTATATTTATATATATTTTTCCTTATACATAGCAGCAAAATAAGTTGGAACATTGCTTAAACTGGTAGCAGATAGCTTATGAAGCAGTGGGATATTCTTAACCTAATTGATATGAGCTGGGCAAAGGGGGGGGGGAAACCTCGGCATTACCTACTTAGTCGTCCCCATCTACAACCCCTCCAACAATACACAGAGCTTTAGACAATATGGCTGGGGTAGAGAAGGCACCCACATTGCAAAATATACAGACAACTTTGCTATCGATACAAAATAATATGGCTAGGAATCAAGAGATCACCGAAAAATCCCTGGCCGACATTAAAAATGAAATGGGAGACATGAGGGGTGAAATGAAATAGCTGTATTCACGGCAAAAGGAGATCTGGGCAAAAATGGAGAAACAGGAGGGTCAAATTCAAGATCTAGGAGTAAAAATGAAGGAAAGTGAAGGGAATATGGCGAGGTGGGAGATGAGGCAGCTACATATTAATAGAAGGTTGGAAGATGAGATTGCTATGTTGGAATTAGAAAAGTCAGCCTTCTTTCTCAGATTTCAAAATATTCCAGAGGAGGAAAGAGGGGAGAAACTGAAGGAAATTATGGTTGAGATGATAGCAGGGATCGCCCGGAAAGATAAGCTGTCGATACAGAGTGACATTGATGATGTATATAGGGTCTATACTTCCTATACTAGGAGACAGAAACTGCCACATGAAGTGCACGTGAGGTTTAGTAAACGATCCCTGAGAGAAGAAATTTACCAGAAGGCACGTGACCGGAATACCATGTATGCGGGGGAAATGGTGATAGTACTAAAACAGATACCAAGAAGAGTGAGGGAAAGGAGGCAGAAATATCAGGACCTAACAACACAATTGAGGAAACTTCAGGTGATGTATAGGTGGCTTTTCCCAGAAGGGATATCTTTTCTCTGGCAAGGCCAGAGGTTTCGGATTGAATCATTGCAAGATGCACAAGACTTTATGGAAAGCCAGTTGAAGAGGGGAACTCAGAATAACGATGGAGAATTGGATAACAAGAGCCGAGGAGAGGAGCAAAAGAATAGTGTCCTGGGAGATGAGAAAGGGGGAAATGAGAATCAAAGCAGAGATGAGAGACCGCAGACGAGGCAGACAACAAAATCCAAAGCCTTACACAAATAAACATGGCGGATGAACTCCGCTTAATTTCTTTAAATATTAATGGTTTGAATTCACTAAGAAAGAGAAATAAAATACTGAATGCTTTACGGAAAAAGAATTGTGATCTGACATGCCTGCAAGAAGTACATATAGTGAACCACCAGCAAAATGTGTTGTATTACCCCCGGCTGGGTATAATGTATACAAGTTTAGCAGATGAAAAGAAAAGGGGCATTGTGTTGTATGTTAAAGACCATATCGATTCTAAATTGGTGTATACTGATGGGGACGGGAGACTTTTAATGGTTGAATTGAAATTTGGTCGATATAAAATTTTGCTGGTGGCCATATACACACTGAATGACAACCAAAGTACTTTCTTTAGAAAGTTGCATCTAAAAATTGCAGAGTTAGGCTATGACCACATATGTGTGGTGGGTGATTATAATGTGGTGGCAGATAGGACAATGGATTATAACCCAGGAAACATCCAAAAGGGGGGGAAATTAAGAGAAAGAAGGAGAGTTCTCCCCAAAACGTTTGAAGACATGAGGGAGGAATATGAATTAAAGGATGTATGCCGTGAACTCCACCCACAGAAACAACAATTTACTTTCTTTTCACATAGACGTCAATCCTGTTCTAGGATCGACATGGCCTGGTTGACACCAGAAATTGGGGACTTGATTAAGGAAGCAGCAATTGAGGTTAATACCTGGGCCGATCATAATCCACTCTTATTGGTGTGGAAAGGCAGGGGAGGAAGAAAAGGTGGATGATGAATACAGAGATAGTGAAAGAACAAGAATTTCAGCAAATGTTTAAAAGGGAAATGAGGTTTTTTTTTTTTTTTGAAGAAAATAGGAAGGGAGTAACTCCACAAATACTTTGGGATACGGCCAAGGCTTATATGAGAGGCCTAGCTATTAAATATACAACAGGCACACAGAGGAAAAAATTAGAAGAGAGGGCAAAATGGGTAGCCAAATTGGAGGTGGTAGAAAAAGCCTTGCAACAGAACCCACTAGATGATAGGAAAAAAGAAGAAATGGCTAGAATTAAGCACGGGATCTCTCTTCTAGACCAGGAGGATGTTGCTCAGAAACTTAGGGGGATTAAGCAAAACTTTTTTGAGCATGCTAACAAACCGGGTCGTTGGCTCTCTTATAGACTTCGGAAAGAAAGAGAGAGCAGACGTATAGCTCAACTGCAGAATAGTAAAGGGGAATTAGTAGAAACCAAGGGGGAGAAACAGGAAATTATCCAAGGTTTTTTTCAGCAACTATATAGTAGGGAAGAAATTTCTGAGGACCAAATTAAGGAATTTTTAGATAATGCAAATCTACCCAAGATCTCAAATGAAGCAAAAGGGGTACTGAACCAAAAGATAACAATAGATGAATTAGAAAAGGCAGTCAAAAAAATGGAAAACAACAAAACTCCTGGCATGGATGGTTTGCCAGTTGAAATCTATAAATCTTTTTTGGAAATCTTAGGACAAGAGATGATAGTAATATTTAATGCTGTCTTGACGGATTCTATCGCACCGAAATCATGGGCTGAGTCCTATATAACCCTTTTGCCTAAAGCTGGAGCTGACCGTACCCAAATTAAAAACTATAGGCCCATTTCACTTTTGAATGTGAAAAATCTTTGCAGCTATACTGGCAGATAGACTTAAATTCTTCCTTAATAAATTTAAACACCCTGATCAGAATGGCTTCCTGCCATCAAGGCATTTGAAAGATAATGTTAGAATTATTTTGGATAAACAAGTGGCCTTTATGTTTCTTGACGCACAAAAGGCTTTTGATCAGGTAAATTGGAAGTTTATGTTGTCACAATTAGAAAATATGAAGTTTGGAGAAAACTTCTTAAATGCAATTCGGGCAATTTATGTACGACAAACCGCGACATTATTGGTAAATGGAGAAGAGGCGGGTGATATTGAGATTGGTAAAGGCACAAGACAAGGATGCCCGTTATCCCCCCTACTGTTTATCCTCACATTAGAACCCCTTCTTAGAATAGTGAGGCGTGACACACAAATTAAAGGGTTACGAGCTAAAGCTCAGGAATTTAAGGTCCAGGCCTTCGCCGATGACCTTGTTTTTATCCTGGAGGATCCTATGGCTTCTGGGATACAACTTTTACGTAAAATAGAGGAGTACGGTAGGATAGCGGGGCTACGTATAAACAAAGAGAAGACAAAACTGTTAATTAAGAATATGACTCTGAACCAGAAAAGGGAAGTACAAAGTCTGTTAGGGATTAACATGGCCCATATAAAATACAATACTTGGGAATTTGGCTCATGGAAAGATGTTCCTCTATCAAGGTAGATAACTATATGAAATTGCTACAGCAGGTATCTAAAGATATGACTCATTGGAGTGGTAAACAACTGTCTTTGATGGGCAGGATTGCGACAGTTAAGACATATGTATTACCAAAATTTTTGTCTGTTTCAAACGGCACCAACTAAATTGGACAAAAAATTTTTTAAAATCCTTGGAGACAATAGTGACTCAGTTTATATGGCAAGGCAAGAAAGCACGAATCAAAGCCCAAATATTGCAAAAACGTAGAGAACTGGGAGGCTTCGGAGTACCCAACTGGGAAGCATATTATAATGCAGCAATTATGACATGGGTGAAGGATTGGGTGATGTTGAGTAGAAGGCGCCTATTGGCTATAGAGGGACATGACCTCCCTCAGGGATGGCATGCCTCCCTCTGGCAAGAAAGAGACACCCCCCATAGGTACTTCATGGGACATTATATTCGGAAGATTTTGATGGGGGTCTGGGAAAAGATGAGGAAAAAATACTATCTTAGGGTTCCGTGCTGGTTGGCACCGTTAGAGGCCTTAACGCATCCCAGTGTATTTAATTGGACAAGAAACATAACATATAAAGACATCATGACAGAAGATGGCAATATGAAAACAAAGATGGAATTAGAGCAGCAGGGCAGGAATCTGGAATGGTGGGAATATTTACAGGTTAGAAACAGGTTTAAAAGCGATAAGATATGGTTTGGGATCTACCCAAACCCTCAGGGGCTAGATAAGATTTTGTTTGGCGGAGACAAGAAAATGTTATCGAAGATTTATCAATTTTTGACCTGTCAAGATGCTAATGAAGAGATGGATAAAAGCCTTCTGATAGCATGGGAGAGAAACTTTGGCTATGAGATTGAAATGGGCAAATGGTGGGATCTATGGAGTAAGACCATTAAACTTACAATATCTACAGCATTCAAAGAAAACATATACAAGATGGTTTATAGGTGGCACTTCCCCCCAATGAGGTTAGCCAAAATGTTTCCAGGGTTATCTCCACTGTGTTAGAAATGTGGAAGAAAGGATGGCACAGTCTACCATATTTGGTGGTCCTGTACTGAGGCCACGAAATACTGGAAAAGGATTAAAAAATGGCTAAAAGAGGTTACCGGGGCAAGCATGGAATGGAGACCCGAGAACCTTCTACTAAGCATTAAACCAGAAAACATGAGCAATTCAATATGGCATTTGAGCCTACATATAATTGTGGCCGCAAGAATAACTTATGCACAATTTTGGAAATCCACTACCATACCGTCGGAAGATGCTATAATTAAAAAGATCTATGAATGTGCAGAAATGGACAGAATGACGGGTTGGCTGAGGGACAAAGGAGAAATGGAACATTACCTTAGCTGGAAGCCGAGGTGGCGCAGTGGTTAGAGTGCAGTACTGCAGGCCACTTCAGCTGACTGTTATCTGCAGTTCAGCGGTTCAAATCTCACCGGCTCAAGGTTGACTCAGCCTTCCATCCTTCCGAGGTGGGTGAAATGAGGACCCAGACTGTGGGGGCGATATGCTGACTCTGTAAACCGCTTAGAGAGGGCTGAAAGCCCTATGAAGCGGTATATAAGTCTAACTGCTATTGCTATTGCTAACTTATGGTATATGTGGGCGACAAGGAGAACAGCAGGGACTTAAAACGGGGAAAGTTAAAAGTGAACAAGGGTATTGTAATAGATCCCTGAATTTTGTAATGAGAAGATGTGGCTTAGAGACCTAACAATGAGGAAGGAAAAAAAAAGTTGGGCTGTGAATGACTGTCACCATGGGGGGGAGGGGAGGGGGGGTTGTATGTTTAAAATTGTATTTGTATTTGTATGTTTTACTCTTAAAAAATGTATAACTAATAAAGATTACTTTAAAAAAAAGACACATAACGAACACATAACGGAAAAAAAACGGTTTAAAACACCTCATATATTCATTCTAATCAGGGCTGGACCTCAACAGTGAAGTCAACAGCCCCAGGCCTGCCGGAACAGCCAAGTTTTTACAGCTTTCCTGAAGGCCAAGAGAGTGGGTATGGTCTGGATCTCTGGGGGTAGCTGATTCCAAAGAGTTGGAGCAGCCACAGAAAAGGCTCTCCTCCAGGGGCCCGTAAGCCAACACTGTCTGGCTGACAGCGTCTGAAGGAGGCCCAATCTGTGGGATCTTACTGGCCGCTGGGAGGTATGTGGCAGTATGCGGTCTTGAAGGTACGCTGGCCCTAAGTCATGTAGGGCTTTAAAGGTAATAACCAACACCTTGAATTGCGTCCGGAGACCAATTGGTAGCCAGTGCAGCTTGCAGAGGACAAGTATAACGTGGGTGTACCTCAGTGCACCCAATATCGCTCGTGCAGCCGCATTCTGGACTAACTGCAGTCTCTGAACGCTTTTCAAGGGTAGCCCCATGTAGACCGCGTTGCAATAATCCAGACTTGAGGTGAGAAGGGCGTGAGTAACCATTTGAAGTTCCTCCCGATCCAAATAGGGCCACAATTGGTGCACTAGATGAACCTGGGCAAAGGTCCCCCTGGTCACAGCCGATAGATGATGTTCCAGTTTCAGCTGCGAATCCAGGAGGACCCCCAAATTGCAGACCCTCTCTGAGGGGCGTAAATTTTCACCCCCCAGGGTTAAGGATGGACTGTCTAAGCTGTCTTTCGGGGGCAGCATCCAAAGCCACTCAGTCTTATCGGGATTGAGCACAAGTTTGTTCACCCCCATCCAGATCCTAACAGCCTCCCGGCATCGGCACATCACGTCCGCCGCTATACTGAGCTGGCACGGGGCAGAAAGATACAGTTGAGTATCATCTGTGTATTGATGGTACCTTACCCCGTGCTGTCACATGATCTCACCCAGCGGCTTCATGTAGATGTTAAATAGGATGGGGGACAAGACCAAACTCTGTGGCACACCACATTTGAGGGGCCTAGGGGTTGACCTTTGCCCCCGACCAACACCGACTGTGACCTGTCAGAGAGGTAAGAGGAGAACCACCGTAAAATGGTGCCTCTCACTCCCACCTCCCCTAGGCGTCGCAGAAGGATACCATGGTCGATGGTATCAAAGGCCCTGAGACGTCAAGAAGCACCAGGATAGAGGAGTATCCCCTATCCCTGGCCCATCAGAGATAATCGGTCAGGGCGACCAAAGCGGTTTCTGTGCTGTACCCAGGCTGAAACCGGATTGAAAGGAGTCTAGATAATCCGTTTCATTCAAGGTCCGTAGGAGTTGAAGCGCCACCACCTTATCAACAACCTTCCCCAAAAAAGGAAGGTTGGAGACAGGACGATAGCTTTTCAAAATAGCTGGGTCCAGGGAAGTCTTCTTGAGGAGGGGTCTTACCATTGCTTCCTTTAATGGTTGCGGGAAAGACCACTCCTGCAAAGATGCATTAGTAATCGTCTGGAGCCAGCCTCATGTCACCTCTCTGCTGGTCGAAACCAGCCAGGAGGGGCACGGGTCCAATAAACAGGTGGAGGTACTCATTGCTCCCATGGCCTTGTCCACTTCCTCAGGGGTGACAAATTCGAGCTCATCCCAGAAAATCCGATTAAGACTAATGCTCGGCATCTCGGCTGGTACTGCCCAAGCGGAGTCCAGGTCTGTCCAAATCTGAGTGATTTTATCCGACAGAAACTGAACGAACTCCTCAGCTCTTCCCTGCAGGGGTTCCCCCGCCTCCTCATCTTTCAGGAGGGAGCGGGTCACCCTAAACAGGGCAGCTGGGCGAGATTCCGTGGACGCAATAAGAGCAGAAAAATGCGTACATTTTGCCGCCTGTATCGCCACTAGCAATAGCAATAGCAGTTAGACTTATATACCGCTTCATAGGGCTTTCAGCCCTCTCTAAGCGGTTTACAGAGTCAGCATATTGCCCCCAACAACAATCCGGGTCCTCATTTTACCCACCTTGGAAGGATGGAAGGCTGAGTCAACCCTGAGCCGGTGAGATTTGAACAGCCGAACTGCAGAACTGCAGTCATCTGAAGTAGCCTGCAGTGCTGCATTTAACCACTGCACCACCTCGGCTCTTATTAGGTAAGTCCTAATAAAGGTTCTTAATAGTGATCGATCAGATTCAGAGTTACTAGCCCTCCAACTTCGCTCTAGGCATCTCTTTTGGCACTTCATCTCCCGGAGTTCCTCAGTAAACCAAGGTGCCCTCCTGGATCCATTGCCGCGGAGAGGCCTCAAAGGCACAATCCGATCCAATGCTTCAGCCGCCGCAACGTTCCAGGCAGCAACCAAAGACTCAGCCGGATTGCGGACAAGGGAGTCAGGTATCTCTCCAAGCTCCCTCTGAAATCCCTCCGGGTCCATCAGCCACCTGGGGCGGAACCACTTAGTCGGCTCCACCTTCCTGCAATGGGGGAGTAGCGTCCTGAAGTCAAGCCTCAGCAAAAAGTGATCTGACCATGACAAGGGCGAGGTCTCTATTCCCCTTAACTCAAGATCACGTCTCCACTGCCCCGAGAGAAATACAAGGTCAAGCGTGTGTCCTGCTCTATGAGTTGGACCCTGAACTACCTGGGTCAAGTCCATGGTTAGCAATAGCAATAGCAATTAGATTTATATACCGCTTCATAGGGCTTTCAGCCCTCTCTAAGCGGTTTACAGAGTCAGCATATTGCCCCCAACAACAATCCAGGTCCTCATTTTACCCACCTTGGAAGGATGGAAGGCTGAGTCAACCCTGAGCCGGTGAGATTTGAACAGCCGAACTGCAGAACTGCAGTCAGCTGAAGTAGCCTGCAGTGCTGCATTTAACCACTGCACCACCTCAGCTCTAGTTGTCTAGTTCCATGGTTGTCATGGAAGCCATGAACTCCTGTGCCCCATCTGAGTGTTCACCGAGAGACAGCAGATTTAAGTCCCCCAGTACCATTAGTCTGGGGAACTCCACCGCCAACCCGGCTACTGCCTCTAGCAGCACAGGCAGGGCTGTTGTGACGCAGCTGGGAGGTAGGTACGTCAACAGCAAGCCCAATTGAACCCCTAGGTCCAACTTCAAGAGGAGAGACTCACACCCCACAATCTCTGGGGCAGGGATCCTGCGAGGAACTAACGACCTTCGGACGATAACTGCTACTCCCCCACCCTTCACTGGTGTCGTGGTTGGTGGAGCACCTGGAATCCATCTGGGCACATTTCTGAGAGGGGGATTCTTCCCTCTTGTCCCAGCCAGGTTTCGGTTATAAATAATAAACCAGGGATTATAGGTAACTGATACACTCAACTGTGTATAATTCAGAAGATATATCGATATCAGTCATCAGTCAAGGTTGATGGTTGATGGTGATGGTAGGATATTCATTACATATGTGATTCTATGTTTCATATGATGGTCTGAGCACATTGGAAGCTGGCTTCCATTTTGCCCTTATGAAATTAAGTTAGTAAAACACTGCCTTTTAATTTATAAGATTTCAGATGCTGTGTTGCTTTTGGAAAAACCTAGTGGGAGGAAATAGGAAGTTATCTGAACAATTTACAAACTGTGGTATTTACTGGATGCTTAGCTTTTCACATGTTTCTTTCATAGAGGCTCTTGCCTATGTGAGTTTTGCTATGTGCATTTATTGTTGTGAGGGGCCAGAGGGCTGAGTGTTTAAAGACACTGAGCTTCTTAGATGGAAAACTGACAGCGTGGATTCAAGACCCAAGCACCTCAGGATGGGGTAAGCTCCTGTTCCTTCCCAGCTCCTGTCCACCTAGCAGTTTAAAAGCATGGCAAAGAGAAGACAGAATAAGTGAAAAGGCAATGTCATTACATATTTACTAATTTAAAAAAACTAAAAACAGGAAAACACATCCAATGCCAGCATTCAATAAATAAATGAATAAAAGAATGGGAGATGAGAAGGACAGTTTGCAGGGACACTGTAAGAGTATACTAATGGTTTTCAGGATGTGAAATCTAACAACCATCTGTTCAAGAGCTAAGATGATCTATTGCTGGCTCAGCTGTGGTATATGATTAATCACAAAAAAACTGGTCTTTTCACTTGAAGCACAGCAACTCTGCAGAATATGTGAGTGGTCCATTCTTTTAGTGACAGAAAGTCTTGTCTCACTCCTACTCTTCCTTCCCAGTTTGACTAGTGTAAAGTTTTTCTAAACAATTCAATATGGGGAGACTGACTTTCAGATCAAGATTTCCCAGTTGAAAGAAATAGAATATGATTCAGAAAATATATCAACTTTCTTTTCAATGTATTTTTTCAAAGGAAACAAATGTTTCTAAAATGGATGTTACATATGATAAGAGAGCTTGAAGGATTATGGATGTTAGCATAACAACTTTCATTAGGATGCTGAAAACTTCAGTAAAACTTACAATTTGTTATTATGCACAAATCTTATTATAATAGTTGTAAACATGTTTAACTACATAAAGCATGTTCCCCAAGGAGTCAAAAAGTTTCTAGTCACTTTATTTTCTTTTTATGTAAATTTTCATTTAAAACAAAGAAACAGAAGCAACATATTTAACAGAGCTCTTATGTTTTGAAAATAGGCAAAAATGAGAAATAAGGAATTATTAGAAAATAAACAAAAACTTATTTGCAAAAATATACAGCATCATCATATTGCAGGAAGGAGAATCTAAAGAGCCCCTTTTCTCACTATTAGTAAATTTGTCTGGAAAAGTATATTTAGTTATCTTAACAACTTCTGTAATCATCTAACATTTGATCTCCCTTTTGTGTAAAGGCAGCTTCTAAGGTTTGTGGCTATGAAATGCATGTGTATTAATAAAAGTGAATTAGGGTAATTCATGATCTATTATAGGATACATCTATTAGTAATCTCAACTGACACATAAAAACTGAGATTGATTTAGTGTATTTGTAACTTCCCATTTACAGGTAATCCTTGACTTACAACTAAAGTTCATTTAGTGACTGTTCAAAGTTACAACAGCACTGAAAAATGTTTTTTACTGTTTTTCACACTTACGACTTTATGGCATCTCCATGGTCATGTGGTCAAAATTAAGATGCTTTGCAACTGACTCAAATTTATGACAGTTGCAGTGTCCTGGGGTCATGTAATCACTTTTTGTAATCTTCTGACAAGCAAAGTCAATTAGGAAACTAGATTCACTTAACAAACCTGACACTAACTAAACAACTGCAAGGATTCACTTAACAACTGTGGCAAGAAAGGTCATAAAATGGGGCAAAAATTCACTTAGCAAATATCTGACAACAACAGAAATTTTGGGCTCAATTGTGGCCATAGAACTACCTTGTACTTAAAAGCCAAGGCAGTTTCCAAATGAATATGTTAGGCATAGAGAACTGCATCCTGAAATTGATAAAGATAATTCTATCCTGATGAGAGTTTATTGGCAGGAGTACATCTCTGTGTAAAATGCCCAGGTAAAGCTCTAGTTTTCATACACACACACACACACACACACACACACACATCTGTCTGTGTATATGTTCCAGCATAACTCTGGAACACCTTAAAACAATTTAAGCCAAACTTGGTACACAGATGACACCTTGCATAAACACATGCTGTGTGGGTAAGACACCCCTAAAATCCTTCAGGGTGTGTGTTCTGTTGAGATACAGCCTTTTGGCTTCTACTGTACAGTGCAGTGGAGTTGCCATGGTAACAGCTTCACAGTAGTCCACAAGGGGCTCCCTCTGGTAAGATGGAAAATCCAACATTAGAAATTATGTTTGGTCTGGACATTTTCCCTCTATAAATAAATAGCCGGACAATGCCCGATTATCGGCTAGTAATAATAATAATTTAAAAAATCACAATCATTGGACGGAATAAATTGTTACATCTACTACATTTTTACCTGAATTTGAGGATGTTAACATAAATTACATAGAAATTGTTTATAGCTATCATTGGCTACTCATGAGTTGAATCCACCAATTTAATATTTTTCAAAGAAATAAGATTTTAGAATGTCAATATTTGCATTTATGATTGACCATGTTCACAGTGTTACCAGAAACTTTTTGGCCACAATACCATGTAAAGCATTGATGGGATTCAAATAATTTAACAACCGGTTCTTTGCCCTAATGATTTCTTCCAACAACCAGTTCACTAAACTGCTCAGAAAGTTAACAACTGGTTCTCCCGAAGTGGTGCAAACTGTCTAAATCCCACCACCGATGTAAAGAATCATTTTGAAAAAGCTTTTATCAGAATACAATTTCCTATATGTTTTAAAAATAAAATATTTTTTTAATGTTAGCAAACTAGAGGTTGTCATTTTCAATGACTTACATTGCTGTATTGTACCAATATTTTTAACTGGGAGAAGGAAGTGAAGTAGCAAGAAAAAATAGTTGCCTCTTGCTTTGAGATGATTTTGTTTCACGGGATTTAATTAGTTGTGGTGCATTGGTTGGAAATTTCAGTATAAAATATTACAATTTTCTGGGAATTCAGAGCATCTTTCCAGATTGAGTAATGGCACGGTCGTGTCTTGTCCTTGGCTGAAGTCTCATTTTACTCTGTTTTTGCACCATGAGAGGATTGGATAATTTGCATCATAAATGTATTGGAATAATAAGGGGCAGTAGATGTGCAAAAAAACCATGAAGTTCTGGCCTTGATATTAACAACATTCCTTTTGTAATAAACAATGCCATGTGATGGAATATGCAACTTTGTCTATTTATCCCTCTGAATAGTGCACTGTTGTAATATGATTGAAATCTATTTTTAAAAAACTAGTTCTTTTAATATGCCTCTGTGAACATAATTCACCAGGAACCTCTTTTGGAAACACCATTATAATTTAATGCTTGTTTTAGAAGACAGACTATGTGAGTATTTTTCTGGTTGGCTCCCCAGCGTATAAATTTGGCAGAAACTGTAAAGGTTGATTTTGCTTGCTATTTTTAAGACCTCAATGTATATCATAAGACAATCATGCTACTTAGTAGGGAATAGAATTCTCTGTTTCAAGAGTTTTCATTTTTATTCAGCGGTTAAAGAAAACATTACATCTTACTTAGCTAAAATCATAAAATCTTTTTTTAAAGAACGACTTTGTGATGGCTGTTTATGTGATAGACAGAATCAGCTTTATTTGTATAAAGGGAAACATTATCTCAAACTGTTTAATTTTATATTGAGAGTCCCATTTGGTATGCACCAACGTGCATTCTTTTTTCATATGTCTGGCATCAGTAAATGTGGCCAGGCATTTAATGCCACTTTTTCCTTGTGGTTAGTCAGGGAGTCAGAAAGGACTCATGAAAATTTGTTTTTGACTATTATTATTTTTTTTAAGTTCTTCATGGCTATTGCCAAATAGTCTCTGTTGATTAGAATGAGTCTTGAGTGAAAACAGAAACAGATGCCATGGAAAGGAACGGGGACTGAACAATGACAGATGAAGGAATTGTGTCTATTCAAGTAGCAATAAACTGGATTATTAAAGTCTTTGGTTACAAGTCAGAATTCTTTGAATCGATCTGTTTTTTACTAAAGTTCCCCCCCCCCCAAGAGAAGTGGCTGTTATAGATATGTTAAAAAAGGGGACTATGATCACAAAAAATATAAGCATTATCAACCAGATAACCTAAGAGTAACCTTGAAATATGTTTGAATATTAGGAGCTCAGGTTGGTAGTTAGGTGTTGGTTTCAGTTCCAAGCAACCAAATTGCCAAGCTCAGATCTCAAACCAACAGCCTAAGAGTAACCTTTCTAAAGTTAAAAAGAGATTGGGGTAGTGGTGGGGATGATTCTTAGTGCTGGATGATTTTATCTTTGCTATGTTGTGTTCTAGAGATGGTTTTGCAAATCTTGGCTACTGTGACAGCAATGGTTTTATCCCGAATCATTTCTAGCTCAGCTCATATACTGGCCACACATTACTTCTGGCATTTTCCTCAGAGAGATAAGATATGATCTCATTTTGGATGGCATTTCTATCAGTCCCCTATCAGGGACATATTTCCTTATGATAAGATAACTAGAATCATTAAATGCTGTGAGATTGAAAGCTCAATTAAAATGACTGACAAATAAAGGAAGTTTCCAAATAGAGAACATGAAAGGCAGTTCTTTGAATATTCTTAGCTCATAGGTGACCAGAGTACTGGAGACAATTGCTTCTGAATAGTTTTTCCTCCACCCACCAATCCTGATAAGCTCCAAAGTTATATTCATTGCACCACTGCTATAGAACTTAGCATGTTTCTGAGTACAATTCAAGTTATTAATCTTTACTTTTAAAGATCAGAAATGACTTGGAGCCTGAACATCTACGTAAGATACTACTGTTTCCTTATTAAATGTGTGCATCTGACTTGGACAATCAGAAAATCTCTTTTCAGGATACTTATTTATCATGCTGATTTGATTCCCATAAGAGATGCTCCAGTGATCTCTATTTTCTTATAGTCCGTACTTTTTTTTCTTCCTATTGTTTTCCCCCAGCTTTTTTTTTCCTGGTCAGCTCAGTATTGATCCCTTGGTTGTGACAGGAATTGACTGACTGGCTTGTTGCCTGACATTGAAGGCTGAAAGAGAATGATTGGCCCAAAGTCATCCAAGCCAGCTTTCAGGTCTAAGTGCCAGATGGAATATAACTTTGTACTTATGCTATAATCATTTTCATTTCCATGGTTCACTTTTGGTAAAGTCTCTGTGGCTGAAAGAAACATTTCAATCTGAATTCTTCTAATCCAAAAGAAAAAAATGTTGGAAAGAATTGACTCTGTCCATCAGCACAAAAATCTATGGAAACCGAACAGAACAAGACTACGAGAAAGGAAAGTAGACAAAAGAAGGATTAAATATGATTTGAATTAAGCTGAGATGTTCCATTGCTCATATATCCATATTATCATTATCCACAGTAAAGAATTTCATATGGTTTTTGCTGTTAACTCTTCTTGGAAGATTTTTGTGTTTGTGGTTGTAGTGGTGATAGTGTGGTATATAATTTACATAGGCACAAAATGACAGATAGGTTTTTTTTTATTACTTCCCTCCCCCCACCCTCCCGCCCCAACCCCCCCTCCCCCCCCGACTTCCCAGAACCAATACAGGGTATAAATCTTTGACAAAAACAATCTAAAATAGACTTAAAAAGAAAAAAAGATAGTTGCTAACATCTTTCAATTGAGCTTTAGCTCCTCCTTGCTAGACTAGCTCTAGACAATTTATATCATTCCTGGTCTTTAATCATAAGCTATCTGGAATTTCTTAGTCCCATATTTATTTTGAGTGTAATCAATCCATCTTTTCCATTCCAGGTTATATCTCTCGTTTGAATGGTCCTTAAGATATGCAGATATTTTAGCCATTTCAGCTAGGTTTTTTACTTTCAATGTCCATTCTTGAATAGTAGGCAAATCTTCCTTCTTCCAGTATTGCACCACCAACAATCTAGCTGCAGTTATTAAATGCAAAATCAAATTAATCTCTACAACTGTACAATCAGTAATTATACCTAACAAAAATAACTGAGGGGTAAACTTTATCCTTTTTTTAAGAACATTTTGCATAATCCACCATATTTTTATCCAAAATGCTTTAACCTTTTTGCAAGTCCACCATATGTGAAAATATGTAGCGTCCACACAATCACATCTCCAGCATTTAGGTTGTAAATTCGGATACATAGAAGCCAATTTTTTAGGATCTAAATGCCATCTATAAAACATCTTATAAAAGTTTTCTCTCAAGTTTTGGGCTTGTGTAAATTTTACATTTCTTACCCAAATCTTTTCCCATTCCCAACCAACATTATTGGTTCTTCAATATTTTGAGCCCACTTTATCATACAGTCTTTAATTAATTCTGTTTCCGAGTCCATTTCTATTAATACATTATATAATATCTTTATATGCATTGGACTTTGATCTCTAATTTGTTTGAGTAAATTATCCTCGACTTCCATAAAGCCGATTTTTTTAATTTATTTTCCATCTGACCTGTAACTGCTCATACTGAAACCATGTTTGAATTACCCTTTCCTCTTTTAGTACATCCAAGGGTTTTAATTGTAGTACACCTCTTTCTAAGGTAAGAAGCTGTCTGTAAGTAATTACATCCTGTTTTTGTACTATGTTCATATTTTCTATTGCGTGTCTGGGAATTGCCCACATGGGTATCTTATCATTTAGTTTGTATTGATATTTTTTCCAGACCTGCAGTAGAGCATTCCTTAAAATATGACTTTTGAAATTCTTATCCACCTTTTTGTTGTATAGCAGATAAGCATGCCAACCATATACCAAATCATGCCCTTCAATATTAAGTATCCTATCATCTGTTAAGTTAATCCAGTCACTAATTACAGATAAAACTACTGCTTCATAATATAGTTTTAAATTGGGTAATTTCAAGCCTCCTCTCTCACGCACATCTTGCATTATTTTTAGCTTTACTCTTGGCTTCTTCCCTGCCCATACAAATTTATGCCATTCTAGCAAACTCACATCTTTTTTGAGTATTGGTAACATTTGAAAAAGAAATAAAAATTTAGGTAGAATATTCATTTTCACTGCTGCTATTCTTCCCAGCAAAGATAACTGTAGTTTCTCCCATTTTTTCATCTCTGTCTGTATACTATGCCATAGTGGTTCGTAATTATACTTGTATAACTTCCCATTTGAAGTTGAAATATAAACTCCTAAATATTTGACCTTTTTAACTATTTCACATCCTGTCATTCCTTCTAGTTCTTCCCTTTGTTTAGTGTTCATATTTGTAACTAGTATCTTTGTTTTCTGACACTTGGCCATATTGATTAATCATATTCATTGAGACCTTACTAGATTCCTGTGGTTGGGTTAATGTTATAACCAAGTCATCCGCAAACGCCCGTACTCTATATTCTTGCTGCCTAATCTTGATTCCCTGTAAGTCCTCTGAACCCCATATTTTATTCAACAATAGTTCCAAATGATTGTTGGAATGTTATGATAAACAATAATGGGGATAAGGGACAACCCTGCCTTATACCTTTCTCAATTTTAAATGAATCTGTTAGACTTCCATTAACTATGATTTGAGCTGTTTGTTCCTGATATATTGCTTTAATTGATTGTAAAAAGTGCTCTCCTATTTGCATTTTTTGCAATATTTTCAGCAGGAATTGCCAATTCACTCGATCAAAGGCTTTCTCAGCATCTAAAAATATAAGCGCAGCAGGGATTTGGTTATTCTTTCCTAAGTATTCTAATGTATTAACAATTAGTCTTACATTACTTCTCATTTGTCTCCCTTGAATAAAACCTGTTTGATCATTATGAATCAATTGCTAAATAACCAACATTAACCTATTCGCTAGTATTTTAGTAAAAATTTTATAATCTATATTGAGTAATGATATAGGTCTATAATTTTTTGATTGAGTAAAATCTTGATCTTCTTTAGGTATCAGGGATATGAAGGCTGTCTTCCAAGATGAGGGTACCTTCCCTTCCACTTGGATCTTATGAAATAATTCCTTAAGAGGTTCTACTATTTCTAATTGTAAATTTTTGTAATAAGCCACCATCAAGCCATCTGTACTCGGTGCTTTCCCTGCCTTTGACTGTTTATTTTTTTTAAAAAAATTTAAGTTTTTATTTTACAGACATAAACACATCAACAACAAACACATGACTTAGGACAACATAGGTGGAGGCCTTGGTCGCTGCTTGGAACTCAGCGGCAGTGGAGGCTCTTAACCGGATTGCGCCTTTACGGCCTCTCCGAGGTAGCGGATCCAGGAGGGCTCCTTGGTTCACTGAGGAACTCCAGGAGATGAAACGCCAAAAGAGACGCCTAGAGCGCCGCTGGAGGTCCAGTAAGTCCGAGTCAGACCGAGCACTGTTGAAAGCCTGCATCAAAGCCTATCTCTTGGCAATTTGGACATCAAAAAACGCATATTTTGCCGCTCTGATTGCATCCACTGAGTCGCGCCCAGCTGCCTTGTTCAGAATAACCCACTCCCTCTTGAAAGGGAGGGATGCGGGTAACCCTTTACAAGGTAGGGCTGAGGAATTTGTCCAATTTCTCGCGGATAAAGTTGCTCGGCTTCGGACAGACCTGGACTCCAATTGCTCAGAGCCAGCCGAGGTACCGGGGGAGGGTCTTGAGTGGAATTTATGGATTGATTTTCAACTTGTTACACCTGAGGAAGTGGACAAGGCCATGGGAGCAGTGAGTGCCTCCACTTGTGTGCTGGACCCGTGCCCCTCCTGGCTGGCCGCAAATAGCAGGGAGGTGACACGGGGCTGGATCCAGATGATAGTTACAGCCTCTCTTTGGGAGGGGTCCTTCCCACCCCTCCTAAAGGCAGCGGTGGTGAGACCCCTCTTGAAGAAGCCGTCTTTGGATCCAGCCCTTCTAAGTAACTACCGTCCAGTCTCCAACCTCCCCTTTGTTGGGAAGGTTGTTGAGAAAGTGGTGGCCTCTCAGCTCCGGCGGTCCTTGGATGAAACCGATTATCTAGACTCCTTTCAGTCTGGATTCAGGCCTGGCTACAGCATGGAAACTGCTTTGGTTGCACTGATCGATGATCTCTGGAGAGCCAGGGACGAGGGTCATGCCTCCGCCCTAGTGCTCCTTGACCTCTCAGCGGCCTTTGATACCATCGACCATGGTATCCTTCTGCGGCGGTTGCGAGAGGTAGGAGTGGGAGGCACTGTTCTTCGGTGGTTCTCCTCCTACCTCTCGGACAGGTCGCAGTCGGTGTTGGTTGGAGGACAGAGGTCGGCCCCTAGGCCCCTTAAGTATGGGGTGCCACAGGGTTCGGTCCTGTCCCCCCTCCTGTTTAACATCTACATGAAGCCACTGGGTGAGATCATTCGGCGGCACGGGATAAAATACCACCAATATGCGGACAATACACAGTTTTATCTGTCTGCCCCGTGCCAACTCAGTGAAGCAGTTGACGTGATGTGTCAGTGCCTGGAGGCTGTTAGGGTCTGAATGGGTGTACACAAGCTTGCACTCAATCCCGACAAGACCGGCTTGTGTTTTTCCTTCCCAATAATTGGCCTTGTATTCCAACTCTCAGGCTGGGGGATGAAATTATACCCTCCTCAGACAGGGTTCGCAATTTGGGAGTCCTCCTGGATCCACAGCTGACCTTAGAACACCATTTGTCAGCTGTAACCAGGGGGGCATTTGCCCAGGTTCGCCTGGTGCACCAATTGCGTCCCTACCTGAACCGGGAGGCTCTCAGAACAGTCACTCACGCCCTTGTGACCTCAAGACTGGACTACTGTAATGCGCTCTACATGGGCCAGCCCTTGAAGAGCATTCAGAGACTTCAGCTTGTCCAGAATGCAGCCGCGCGAGCGATTGTGGGTGCACCCCGATACACCCACATTACACCTATCCTCCGCGAGCTGCACTGGCTGCCTATTGGACTCTGGACACGCTTCAAGGTGCTAGTCATTACTTTTAAAGCCCTACATGGTATCGGACCTGGGTACTTGAGAGACCGCCTCCTGCCAATTACCTCCCTACGACGAATTAGATCCCACAGATTAGGCCTCCTCTGGATTCCATCAGCTAGCCAATGTTGACTGTTGACCACCCGGGGAAGGGCCTTCTCTGTGGCTGCTCCGGCCCTCTGGAATGATCTCCCCGTGGAGATTCGGACCCTCATCACCCTTCAGGCTTTCCGCAAAACCATTAAGACCTGGCTGTTCTGGCAGGCCTGGGGTTGATGAGTTCCCAGCCCGACTCGAATTGTTGTGACTGTTGAGGAGTTTTTTAATCCTGTTTTCTGTATTTTGTTTTTGTCTTGTCTGTTTTCTTTGTATCATCCCCATTCCCTATTGGTTTGTTAGCCGCCCTGAGTCCCTTTGGGAATAGGGCGGCATACAAGTTTAATAAACTGAAACTGAAACTGAAAAGTACCATCAAAAATCATAGGGCAGTTCCGTATCGGTTTCTTTGCAGTTAGTATTTTCCCTTTCTATAATTAGCTATTTATAACCAAATATTGTTTATCTCTAATGTGCTATATATACATACATACTATTCAAGGTAAACATGGTTATTATTTTTCTTTGCCCATCTTATACTATTGTTATTCCATTTAAGAAATTATAGAGTACAGTTTTGATTGTATTGATTACCATCCCAAGCCTCTATTATGACACCACCTTATTTTCTTTCTTTTCTTTTCTCTCTCCCTTCCTTCTCTACTTCCTTCCTACCTCCTCTCCTTCCCCTTCTTTCTTCCCTTACCGCTCTCCTACTCTTACCCTATCTCTTCCCCCTCCTACTCTCTCTCCTTCTACTCTTCCTTCTACCCACCTTTCCTTATCTCTTTCTTCTTCCCTTACCTCTCCTCCACTCTTCCTCTTCCTTCCCTACTATCTCTCCTTCTCTTTCTCTCCCTTCCATCCTCCTCTCCTTTCCCTTCTTTCTTCCCTCTTTTCACTACTTCCTTCCTCCTCTCCTCTCCTTCCTTTTTCCCTCCCTTTCTTTTTCTATTGTTATAGGTTTCTCTTTCAAATCTCAATTTATGTTTTCTTGGGAATGGTATTTCCACAAATTCATAATTTCATATCATTTCTTGTTTTTTTTCTCTTTCATTCTATGGTCTATATGCCAGCATTCAGTCCATTCAAATTTATCGAGATAATTGTTGTTTCTTGATCATCTTTAACTAGGTTTTTTTTTTCTTTTGCTTCTGGTTTGTATCTGACTTTTCCCTCTCGTGCGTTCCTTCTCTGCTCTCTCTCTTTCATGCCTCTGTTCTTCTCTCCTGTTTCTTTTGTTATGTTCTGAAGTTTCTTCCTCTTGACCTCCACTTTCCAGTTCTTCCTTGCTTCCTTTTTCTATTTCTCTCTTGCGGAATTCTTCATAGCATTTCTGTGCATCCTCTGTATTTTCTATCTTATATCTTTTTCCTTGCCAAGATACTAGAACCCCTTCTGGTACCAACCATCTGTACATTATTCTGTTTTTATTTAACTGGTTTGTTAAGAATTGGTACTGCCTACGTTGTTCCCGGATTCTTCGTGGAATCTGTTTGAGCGTGATCAACTCTTTTCCCTGTAGAGTAATTGTCTCTTCTCTGGTTTTTTTGTACACTTCATCTCTCGTTATTTTTTTAGCAAATCTTACATGCACTTCCCTCGGAAGTCCATGTCTTCTGGCATAATTAGTATGCACCCTGTAAGCCTCATCAATGTCTCCTCTCACTTTAAGAGATTCAGTGAGAATTTTAATTACTTTTCCTTTCACGTCCTCCTCCTTCTCTTCCGGTATGTTTTGGAATCTTAGGTAGAATGTAGCTCTTTCATTTTCCAGTCGAATTAATGATAGTTCTAAGTCCTTATTAAGTCGTTTATATTCCTTTTCCATTTTTTCCATCCTCTGGTCCTATTGTTCTATTTTTTCTTCCATACACTGGATTTTCTGTTCATTGATTGTTAAGGCCTTGTGTATCTTTTCAATTTTATCATCTACCCTCTTAATAGTTCTTTTCAATTCTCCCATTTCATTTTTCATTTCTTCATGATTCCTCCTTGTTTCCTCATGATTAATAGTTGTCACTTCTTGGCTTTTCGCCAGTGTCTCTTGTATCAGCTGGAGAATTGATTGCATACTCTGTATCGTTGGAGCTGGTCCCGCTGTTTCTGCTATCTTTTCACCTTTCTCCAATCCCAACATGCTCTCAATTGATCTTTGATTTGATTTGAGGAGGGGGGGTGTTGCAGAGATCACATTGGGTGTAGTTTTTTTCACTAATTTTACTGAAGTTGCCATTTTTATCCCCCTGTTTATCTTTGCCCACAATTGCATATAAGGTTTACTTTTAATTCTACCTTGTCAGTAATATCTATGATATAAATAATTGTATATTTCAATATTCAATGATAATTAACTGTCCTTAATATTACATTTCAATCCCTAAACATTTCTGTTCTGTCCCCCCTTCACGGCTCTTAACAAACGGCAAGACGAATAAACTTAAAAGGAACTTTCTTTATCAGTTCTCAGTTCAAACTGGCTTCGAGCCCAAAAATAATATAAATACAGTCTCTGACTAAATAACGGAATGAAAAACAAAACAACTCTTACAAGCAATGCACTTCTCCAAGTGTAGCCTTGAATCAGGGTTACAGGAAACACCAAAGCACTTATCCAAGTGTATCAAGCAATGTTGTATGCATGAAGGAACGTTGACTCCTGCGACTAGGGTGTGGCAGCATCTGTCCTTTTATCTCCAAACCTGCCCCTAACAAGCCCCAGCTGCATAATGAATCTTGTATCCTGAACAGAATCACAGCAGACATCTGCTGAGTCACAACACATTTCTATGCAATATTCTATCTTATTTGGTTATTTGGTTTTTGGTCTTTACTTAATATTTATCATAGATTTATAAATTACACTATTATCTTATACCAATAAATGTCTCTCAATTTTATCAATTATGCAAGCGTTCAATCCTAGTAATTAGTCTCTCTGTATATAATATCAAGGATTTCCTTACATCAAGTTTCAGTGTTCGGATTTACAGTCCACTAGGTGTCACCCTTTCCTCAGTCTCTTTTATTCTCTACGCAGCAAAATTCTTTTTCCAATGCAGTTCACTATCCATTGTCTCTGGCACTGTTCCAAGCTCCAAGGCAAATAAGTGTCAAATGCTTATAACTTCAACAAGCAGTAGAAGGGATAATGAGCAGAAAAAGAAAAGGAACTTAGTGTACCAACCCGGCTGTTAAACAATCTCTTCTTTGAGCTTTCCAAATCTTTCCGGCAAAAATTCTCTTCCACTCCACTCCTGTTTGTCCATGTCGGATTTTCGTTCTCACTGTGGCTAAATCCTTTAAACTCTTTCTGGCTGTCCCTTTCATCCCAGCATCTCTGCGTCTCTGCTCCAGTTCTTTTCGGCAAAATTGAGCTGCAAAAATAGCTTCTCTTCCGGCTCTTTCTTCTTTCAGCTCACCCTCTCTGCCAGTTTCGCGTTGCCTTTCTCTTTGGGTTGTCAGCAATAGTAATAAGTATCCGATTTCACTGCCTCTCTTATTCGCTCCCTTCTTATGCGGCCACCATAGTTTCAGTCCTAACCAAAAGGCAGGATATCTCCTTGTCCGTTTAGGGGGTTTCTTCTATCTGCAGGGGGGATTTGCCTTATCCCCCCCCCCAGTGTCTGCAGAGCATCCCCTTTAATCTGTTGACCCCTTCAGGATCAACAGTGCTCAAAAAAGAGCCCAAACAAAGGAGTTAGAGTTAGAAGTTAGGAGAGCTTCCTTCCCTCCACTCTAAGCACGATGACGTCACCACAGGAAGTCCCTTTAGCTGTTTAATTACCTGGAGAATTTTCCCCGAAGTTATTGGTTGATTCAGTCTTTCCCTCTGCTCATATTTAACTAGGGTATTTTTTCTTTATCCAGGTATCTATCTATATCTAAGCCTTGAATTTTATCATTCATGTACAATCCTATAAAGAATTCACGAAAGACCTTTTGAATCTCATCCTGTTGGTGCACTTCCTTCCCTTTATAATGTAATTTTGATATATTATGAGATTTCTGTTTTTTCCTAATCAAATATGCTAACCATCTACCAGATTTATTTGCATTACAGAAGGTGTTGTGTTTTGCATATAGCAAAGTCGTAGCCACCTGGTCTGACATCAGCATATTAAATTGCTCTCTTAATAAGGTAATTGCTTCTTTAATCTTTTTATCTCCTGGTTTTAAGATTAAATACTGCTCTCTCTTCCTAATTTCATCTTCAAGTTCAATTCTCTTTTCCCCCTGTTTGCGTCTATGTAATCTATTTAAATTTATCAAAACTCTTCTCATATACACTTCACTTGCACCCCATACCATTTCCATAGATGTACCCTTATTCATGTTAAAAACCAAGTATTCTCTTAACAATTTTTTACATTCATTAATATTTTTCTCATATCTAAATAAATTTTCATTCAGTCTCCAAGGCCTTCTTGCTTGCATCCCAACTCCAAACTCCATCCAAACCGGGTTATGATCTGATAAGGCTCTGGAACATATCTTCGTCTTCTTTACCCCAGAAAGCAAATCATTGGTTATTAATATAAAGTCAATCCTAGAAAAGGATTGGTGTCTATCAGAAAAAAAAGTGAAGTCGAGGGAGGAGCCAACGTCGCGATGACACATCGCACGGACCCGACAGTCAGGGTCCGTCGATGAAACTTTTGTCTTTGGACGGTCCGGTAGGACCTAAACCGTCCCGAAGAGACAGTGACAGGGAAGCCAAAGACTTGCTAGTCACAGGGACATCGCAAAGTCCCTGTTTGACCCAAGGGTAGTGCTTTCAACTGAGGACAAACAGGCAGCCCCCAGGCTGACATAGTCAGAGACGGCTCGTGTAGGAAGAGACGAAGCAAAAGCATTCCATCTGGTGAGGGTTTTTTTCTTTTTTTACTTTCAGAAGATCTGTGTTAAGAAACTTTTTTTTCTTAAAATAAAATAACAACTAGTCCCCAAAGTAAGAATAAAGCGGTGATTTTGACACTTATTGGACTGCTACTAAAAGATTTCCTGCTTTAGTTAGTAACGATGTTTTGTGGATTGAAGTAATTGCAACATTTCCTGTCTCCCTGCTTGTAGTCTATGGACTGATCTTTTTTTTCTATTTTTTCCTTTTTACTACCCTATTTTTTTGGGGGGGGGGCTAAATTAAACTTCTTCTCTTACTTCAACAAATTTTTCCTTCTATTGGTTAAAACTATATGAAAGATATTTAAGGGAAAGCAAAAAAAATAACAATTGACTAATTATTGAATCTGCCACCTGGAAGCCAAAGTCTGAGCTTTGTTTCTGTTATGGATACAATGTATCCTTTGTTCTGCTTCACTTGGTTTCACTGACCTTGCAATGGAAGGGTTTGGAATTCGCATATAAAAAACTGATAAGACTTAAAGCACGAAACCTGTTTTGTTAGTGCTTCTGGTAAATATTTTGGCAAGAGAAGAAAAAGACAAGCAAGAATAAAAACCCTCCTATTTTAAAAACTTTGAAAGAACTGGTGTTTAAGATTCAAAATAAATACAGACACATTTCCTAAAATTTTGACAGGCTAGAGTGGCAGATTCCTTTTCCTATTTTTTTTCCTTTATATTTCTTTGCATTTTGAAAAATGTATCAATATTCAGAGGAAGAAAATCTAATAATCCAAAACATCCTGGCTGGACTTCAAAATATTGCAGAAGGACTTAAGAGATTTGACAAGAAATGGGACAGTTTATGGGGTGCTACAGTTAAAGAGGAGGGGGTTGGAGCCCCAGAGATTAAAGAAGAAAATGGAAACATAGAAAATAAAGATAAGATGTCAGATGAATCCAGCGAAAGTGAAAAGAAGGGAAGCTGGAAAAGTGTTTTTGACAACTTGGAGCCTTTCTTTCAACTTCAAGATGCAGGAGGGGAAAAAAGAGTGAAAAAGATGGAACTAAGAAGACAAATATATCCAGAAACAAGTTTGATAACCAAAGCTAAGCCTACGTTAATAACAATTAAAGAGCAATGAAACTACATGCGAGATCCTTTAAGCTACAGAGTGCGGAGAGAAATGTTAAACTCTGAAAAGATTCTTTTAAGAGAAATGACACAACTGCTGGCAAGAGAGAAAGGATTATTTTGCTACTGGAAAGACACTGGCTGATAATGCCAATTGACAATAAAAATCAGCTAATTTTTGATGGTTAATAAGTAGGGATTTTAGTATTTTGTAGACTCTTATAGATTTTATTTGAATATTTAGTCGCTAACATATAATATATCATGATTGGATTAGAATAAGAGATGATGTGACGTAAATAGCAAACAATTGTTTTCTTTTCTTTTCTTCTCTGTCTTTCTCTAATTACAATAATAAAAGGGAATGTTAATGCATATCTTGGAGATTATCAACTAGAAATTTTAATTTGGATTAGAAATGGCAAACAATTGGGTTTTTTTCTGTCTTTCAACTATAAAAACAAAAGGGAAGGTTAACATATACTTTGGTGATTATTAACTAGCAATGTCAACATTTTTCCTTTTCTCTTTAGATTGTCTTAGATTTTAAATGGTCATTTTGTTAACACATATTAATAGATTGTTGTTTAGAGATAGTTGCTTTTTGCATTTGTGGAGAGAAGAGGAGAGAAAAATGTAAATAACCCCTAGTTAACTATAATAATAATAATAAAGATATGTTAGAGAGAGGAAATGTTAGATGCCCTACTAATTGACTTTTTTTTCTTAGAATATTTTATAAAGATATAAAGATATGGCAGATTGACTGGAACTTGGGGAAGGGAAAAAATGCCAGTAGGTGGCTGTGTTTTTGAAATCTTAACTAAATGAAAATTGTGGTATGGTGATAGTAAAATATATAAATTTTTAACATATACAATTTAAACTGAATGGAATAAATGTGATTGTGGACAGAACGCATGAAATGTACTTGTGACCAATGGATACGCTTTCTACAAGATGTAATGAAATATGATGCTTTTCTTTTTGTGTTTTTTTCTGTAATAAAACTAATAAAAAAATTTATTAAAAAAAAAGAAAAAAAAGTTATGTCATATTCTTCTGCATTCCTTTCTCGCCCGATATCTCTCAATTCATAATCATCTATCATGTCGGAAAAGGACTTAGGTAGTTTTGCTCGCATTTGGATATTTTTCCAAAAAGCCTTCTTATCTTTCTTGGTATCCATAACGCCATTCCAATCACCCAGTAATATGCAGGATCTATAGTCCCAATGTACTAACTTAGCATGAAGCATTTTATAAAATTTGTCTTGTTGTTGATTGGGAGCATATATTCCCAATAGCAGTATCCTTTTCCCTTCTAATACCAGATCTATTGCAATATATCTTCCTTGGGAGTCTGTTTCAATTAATTCAGCTTTCATGTCCTTTCTTAAGTAGATAACTATACCATTTTTCTTCTCTGTAACAGAAGCTATAAAGTGTTGTCCAAGTCTTGTATTAATCAAGTATTTTTGATCAGTTGATCTAATATGAGTCTCTTGCAAGCAAATTATGTCATTCTTGAATTGTTTAAGATAGTGGTTTATTTTCTTCCTTTTCTGTGGGGAATTTAAACCATTAACATTCCAAGTTAGGAACTTAGTTGTCATCTTTAGTTCCCTGAAGCTTTTTAAGAGCCATCTGAACATCCTGAAATTTAATCTTTGGCCTGGCTCCTCCCACTGTTTCTAGACTAAGACCTGTAGCTTCTTGAATGGTGGCATGTGTTTGTTGTGATTGTTGCTTTTTTAATTCTTGTTCCATTTGCCTGGTAATCAAAGGGGTTTGTCTTTGTTCCTTGGCTCCTTGTACCTCTGAGAGAGGAAGTTGATCCAACCTTGTTGATACTTGAGTGATTTGCTGTCTATCCTGTCCTTCTTGTTCTCTCTCTCTGGGTCCAGGAGGGGGCGATGTCCAGCCTTCAATATGTTATTGTAGAAATCTCGAGCCTTCCATACTGAATTAAGATGGTATCTTTGCCACTGATAGGTGAGTGCAAGTCCAGCTGGCGCCTCCCATCTAAACTGTAACTGACGATTTTTAAGCTCTTCAACTAAAAAAACATAGTCTTTCCTTGATCTCAACATTTTAGGTGGTATCTCCTTCAAAACAATCACCTCCTGACCCCCAATTTGAAGCTTAGTTTTGTAAGACTCTTGCAATATCATATTCCTCATGTCTCTAGTAGCAAAGTACACCACAATGTCTCTTGGTAGTTGCTTTTGTCTTGGAAGCCAGGAGTTGACACAATAAACCTTTTCAATTTGCCATACATAATTCCCTCCTGGCCTTCCCATCAATTGATCAAAGGCTTCTGAGAAAATCTGCTTCAAATTTTCTTGATTTTTCTCTTGAAAGCCTCTTATCCTTAAAGCAAATTCCATTTGTCTATACTATAACATTATAATTTCATTTTCTGCATCGCCAACCTTTTGTTGAACCACATCCATTTTTGTTACCAGACATAGCCAGAGAGGCAATTAAAAGCCACCAGAATATCGTCTCTAATTCCCTTGTTCTGAGTCATAAGCTCTTCAGACAGTTCTTTGTGAGCAGCAGATATCTCTTCCTTAATTTTAACTTCCATCACAGCTGCATGATTTTTTAAAGCTTCAACTAATTCTTTTTGCAAAATTGCTCTGGTCAGGGGCTCCCCTGCAGAAGTAGGGGGGGAGTAGTGACTGTAATTTAGTAGTGGGAGCTGGCGAGCTTCCTGCACTCTTTGACGTGTTGGGGGGGGGGGCTTTTGCTTAGAAGCCATTCCAGGTTTAATCTTCTTTAGCCAATTAGTAAGTCCAGGCAAGCCGATTATACAGCAGTTGCTATTTAGTTTGATAATAAATCACTTCCTGATCTTTAAATGTTCTGAGCTCCCTAAAAATGTCGTCAAAGCCCGACCCCTCCTACAAAGCTGCTCGGCGCCATTTTATGTGTCTTTCAGCAAGTAATTGTCAGAAGGAATTCTTTAAAAATGAAGCTAAATATTTATACATACATTTAGGAGTTCACGAGTATTAGTTCTGCCTGTCTTGGAATCAGCAATAAATCAATCTTTGTGCTGAGGGTGAGCGAAGCCTTTGTTATGCAGCAAAAGGCAGAAGAATTTCTTGACGCAGAGATTTACTATGCTGCCGAGTGGCCCCCCCTCCCGTCCCAGATTTATAGTCAGGGGGGTTAGTTGGAGTGCTGCCCAAACATAGTTTACTTGCCTTCTCCTTCTAAGCCTGAAGAAGAGGTAATCAAACTGCTAAACAGTTGATGGATGCTGTTTAGACAGTTTAATGCAGCCAATATTCCGGAGCTGTTAAAAACAACAAACTCCCACAGGCCCCGCCCAACCGGAAGTCCTTGACAGATAGGTTTTTGTACATGCAAAACATATGTTCATTGCACATACACAAAGTATATTTTTCATGGACTAATTATTCATGATTCATGTTTGTTAGTTAGGGTCCTTACATGTAAGTGATCCAAATATAAATAATTTTTTATTTGGGCATTTGTAAGATATTCTGCATTCTGCAATTAGCAATCAACATAAAGTAGCCTCCAGTGACTTTCTCTGGTGAAATGCAAAATAAAACAAATGAACAACCCAATAATTCTCCAGAATTAGCATAAATACTTCATTGCATGAACACATTGTGTAAAAAATACCTAATCATTACAATCTATCAATGTGTTTGTTTCTTTCTACATTTATTTTCTAACTCCGTCCTTGAATGCCAATTCATGCAGATTAAGTTATCAAAAGTATAAATAAGCTCAATTTTACATTAGTCTGAATGTGTGTGTTTTCTTACCATTATATATATAGATATAAATGACATATATTTTGAATTGATTTGATTGCTGAAGTGCTGTACGTTTTGAAGCAAGTTGTTTAGCAGTAAGCTCTTTGTCATTGTGGATTTCAATGGTACAATATTTATGGGCTATAGTCTATTAAGATGCTTTCCCTGGTTGATAGGAAGTATTGATGCAGGAGGGGGTGCACAGGTAAACCCACCAGTGGCTGGCCAGGTTAGGTGGTCTTAATAGAATGGACCTTATAAACTTATATTAGCGTGACATTTCACTCTGGTGACCTGGAGTTCCAACTTTGACTTTTAGCTTCCAACTTTGACTTCTGACTTCCTCATAAGTATTAAAAATAGTGCTGAACAGTGTGGCAAGACGCTGTAAAGGAGGGGCACAGGAAGCCAGGCGTGGGTGTCAGATAGAACAGAGGTAAAACAGCTGACAGCTTAAGACATTATAGGAACTTCTCTTTTTGTATTTTTCCTATGTACTTCTCTGTTTGTAACTTTCCAAAGTGAACTTCTCCTTTTCGAAATGTCATGTTTGTCTCGTGTATGGAAACGCCTTGAGAATGCACAGTGTGGAACACAGCATAAAAGTAGCATCCTGGGCAGAGCCCAGGCAGTTCAGATTTTGGTGTGTTAGCACGCTGAACTCGATGCATCAATAAACCTGTTTCTCTCGCACCTTCGTGGTCTCGAGTCCTGGTCTTTCGTAAGTAGATTGCAAGCCTCAATCTGCTGCAACAGTATCAATGGCAAGTGCAAAGCCATTCATAATTTATCTAATAAAACAGCAGATAATAAAACACCACTTATAACATCTTTCAGATATATACAGCTTGAGTAGAGCATATCTCTCTCTGCATATGTGCAACTTTCCCTGTAAAATTTTAACAAAGAAAATATCTATAAAATCAGGGATACACCACAGAAGCTGCATTTATTTTTAAAATTTATTCACACATGTTTATTACTTTCTTCTGACTTGACTTATCTGATGTTAATTTGCCCTGTTACCTTTCCCAAATGGGATTGTGTGTTGTGGTCAGACTATCAAATTAATATGCTCATTTCTGCCCTTTGTTGATAAAAGATGGTGTTTCGCTCCCAGGGTGCAGTCTTTAATGTAATCTAGAAAGTGTAATATCAGAGGTCACAGATAAATTAGGAGTCATGGCACACTATTCAAGTGTCTTCACATTTCTCTTTACCCTTATATAATTAACCATAAAGGGTAAGTTCTATAATTTGTTGTTTAAATTTACCAATGGTTTGATAAGCATAATTGAAAATGTGTGAGTGTGTGTGCACGCGGACACACAAATCTACAACCTTTCTTTAAAGGTTGTAGAGTGAATTAAGTCACAACTTATTATACATTTACAGTTTTCCTGGGATACATTTGAATCACAAAACATAATATCTAATTTTAGAATACATGTTTGACAAATAAAAAATGAGAGGAATGCCATAATGACAAATATTCAGGTCATTTTATTGAACCATAATTTATTGTTTGTATTTCCATCCACAAATAAATTAAACAAACAAGGTAAATGTGTGAACATTTTGCAGTGAAGTTATTAATAAGTAAATAATTTAAATTATTTATTTATTAACCACCACCACCCAATGGGTGTCCAGTGTGGGCAGAACTAGCATGGACTACATATATTCACATTCAGAAACATTAGCTCCTCTATAACTCAAATGCCAAACATTAATGGGCTTATTTAACTATTTCCAGACATTAAGAACATTAGCTTAGCATTCTGGTTGAAAGGCAGGATAATGAGTGAGATGAGTGACATCTATATTTCATGCAACTAATCAAAGAGTTTGAGTTAATGAGGTTAGACAGCTAAGGAAGGATTCTATGTCTTCCTTTCTATATTTCATTTTTCTATAATATATTCTCTAGTATACTGTGTTTGTATATCTAATGTATATTTGTGTGTATCATGAGCCTTTAGGACTTATTATATTGCTTCTGTATGTTTGTCTGCTTCTTTAATCACCTTCCATATTCCTCTTGTTCTGAATGCCACATAGGACCTCTTTTTCTTCCAACAGAAAAGGAAATTGGCTTTCAGTGCTTTGTTTCTTTTTAAGATTAGATTTTACTTTGCAACTAATTATTTAATTAAGATAATCCCAGGGTACCCAATCCTACTTTATAAAGAAAAATAATCAAACAGTTTTGGAAGGGCTAGTTAGGCCATTGAATCCAATCCACTGCTACTGTATGTACTAACAATTCCAATGTTATGAAATGACAGAACCATCACGATTAGCTACCTTATATGAATTTAGACTTTGCTGTTACAACTTGACAATGGATCATGTGGGCAGCATAAGCAATATCAATACTTTAAAAAAATACAGCAATAATGTATTTAAACCATGATAATGGCAATAGCATTAGCACTTAGACTTATATATTGCTTTACAGTGCTTTACAGCCCTCTCTAAGCAGTTTACAGAGTCAGCATATTGTCCCCAACAATTTGAGTCCCCATTTTACCCACCTTGGAAGGATGGAAGGCTGAGTCAACCTTGAGCCTGGGGAGATTTGAACTGCCAAATTGCAGTCAGCTGGCAGTCAGCAGAAGTAGGCTGCATTACTGCACTCTATCCACTGTGCCACTGTGGCTCATGATGTTATCCATTCAGCCATGTACAGCTCTTAGTGATTCTATGGGCCAGGTCTCTCCACATCTTCTGATCTTGCATTATTTTTCTGAGTTTTTCTGTGCTCTGCTTGCCAAATATGGATTCAAGATCTTAGCAAATACTAATATTTTTGTCTTTTCATAATTTATTGTTAATTCATCATTTGCACAAAGAGTGATAAATTATATTAGTGCATATTTGAAGCCAATTGGATTGTGGGACAGAAGGATTGTATGGCCCGCATAGAGTAGCATTGAGATATAAATATAAGTATAATCTTTATTGTCATTGTACTTGAATACAACGAAATTGGTTTTAATCTCACTGGTGCAAAATTATAACAGAAACGAAAAAAGAAAGAAAAAGAAAAAAACTAGCGTGTTCATGGAGTGATTGTGGTTGCATTTAAAAGTCTCACAGCCCAAGAAGAGAAACTATCTTTAAACCTGTTTGTTCGGCTGGCTATTCTTTGATGTCTTCTGCCTGATGATAGAAGTGCAGAGACACTGACCAGGGTGTGAATCATCTCTGAGTATCTTCCTTACTCTGCTAAAGCAGCAAGATCTGGCGATGTCATCCAGTGGTGTCAGAGGGCAACCAATGGTTTCTGTAGTGCCTTCCTGTCTGCAGCTGTTAAACCAGCATACCATACTGTAATACAATATGTGAGGACACTTTCTATGGTGGACCGATAGAAAGAGGTCATCAGCCGTTGTTTCACCTGATTTTTTTGCAAGACTCTAAGGAAATGAAGTCTCTGTTCGGCCTTTCACCAGAGATGTGTTGTTTTTCCAGGTGAGATCTTGACTAATAAGCATCCCCAAGAATTTAAAAGATGAAACTCTCTCCACACAGCCCACCTCGATATACAGTAGGGCAGGTTCCTCTCTGTGCTTCTGGAAATCTAGCACCATCTCCTTTGTCTTACTAGTATTTAGATGTAAGTTGTTTCTTGAGCACCATGCGGATACCTTCTGGACTTCTTTCCTGTATGCTGATTTGTCCCCTCCAGTTATGAGACCCAGCACTGTTGTGTCATCTGCAAACTTTATTATGATGTTGGATGGATCGGAGGATATGTAGTCATATGTATACAGCGAGTACAGGTATGGGCTGAGCACACAGTCCTGAGGGGAGCCTGTGCTGAGCTTCAGCATGGAAGATGTAAAGGACCCAACCCTTATTGTTTGTGGACGATCAGTCAGGAAGTCTTTGATCTATTCACAAGTGAGGGGAGGGAAATTCAGGTCAGTCAACTTTTCAATGAGAATTCCTGGTAAGATGGTGTTAAAGGCCGAGCTATAGTCTATAAAAAGCATTCTGTCATAATTCCCAGATTTCTCAAGGTGGCTCAGTGCAATATGTAGAGCAGTGGTGATAGTGTCCCCTGTCGACAAGTTGCTTCTATAAGCAAACTGGTGTTGATCAAAATTTGGTGGAAGACAGGACCTGAGATGTTGTAGGACCAATCTCTCAAAGCATTTCATCACTATAGACGTCAGTGCAATGGGTCTATAGTCATTCAATCTTTTTATGGCTGCTTTCTTCGGAACTGGGATAATTGTGGCTGCTTTCAAGCATGATGGGACTCTAGCCTGTTGCAGGAAGAGGGGGATTTCTCTATATGTCTGTCTTAAGTTTGAGTACCTATGGTTTAGAGTATTCTTACCTCTGGTGGTACACTGCACATACTGCACAAACTTAGGGAGAACAGACTTTATACTGGCTTGATTAAAAATCCCAGCCATGATAAAAGTGCCCTCAGGGTAAGTTTGCTGCTGCCTCTCAATTGTGTCATGTAACTTAAAGAGTGCTGCGCTAACACTTGCATCAGGTGGAATATAAACAGCAGTGATAACTATAACAGAAATATCTCTAGGTAAATAAAATGGCCGACAAATGGCAGTTAAGAATTCCACATCTGCAGAACAGTGAGTATAAGCAACTCTACTGTTACTGTGGTGCAGTTAGTTAGCTCCATAGCATCCGGTACAAGTGGATAAAGCCAGTCTCTGTAATGATCATCATACAGTAGTCACGAATGAGCTTATTTGCTGCCATCCATAGCTCTAGTTCATAAGTTTTGTGGACAAAGGATCTAGAGTTGGTTAGAAAATTGCTTGGTAATGCTGGTCTGTGAGGCTGCTTCCATAACCGAACTAGCAAACCATCTCTGCATCCCTGCTTCTACTTTTCCTCTCTTCGCCGCCTCCTAGGCCCAACAATGATCCATGGAGAGCCTAGCAGTCTTACTATGTCACTCGGTATATTATGAGACTGCTGGAAATCACTGGTAATATCTAGTCAACTATAAGATCCAATCTTTAATAACTCCCTATGGCTATAGACTAGTTTTTACCTAATTCTACTGTGGCACCAGGGGCTCAAAGCCACAGCATCTAAGTGCGCCACCATCTTGGGGGGGGGGGGGGAATGTCTATGTGCTAGCTTCAGCAGAAGAAAAAATGTTCTGACAGGTTGCCTGGGAATTTATATAAAGATTGAATAATGATGGAGCCAGAATGCAGCCCAATTTGACTCCTTTGCTGAGGGAATTGTTTTCATGGGATGGCCTTGTGAAGTAAATCAAATTTTTACTCAGAAGTTTTCATGCAATTTATACATCAATAGTAATACCCATTTATCTCTTGTGAATTTACTGAGTTTGTTCTACAGTCTGACTCTAGAAATTGAGCTGAATGCAGATTTAAGATTGATAAAAGCTGAATTAGGTTTGTCTGCTTTGTTGTCTACTAAATATTGTAAAACAAATTCATGATTTAGGAGAAAATGATTAGCACTAAAATCAGCTTTTCAATGTCCATCCACTCAGGTCATTTTCTGTTTAAATGTTTAAAATTTAACTTAGTTATGATAGATATTGTATGTACGTACACACACACACACACACACACACACACACACACACACACACACACACACTCCTTTCCTTAAAATATGTCAAATGAAAATTTATTTAGTACATTCATATTTCTTCCAAAACCTTTCAATCCAAACAGTTATTAAGCTTATGTAATTTTGCTTAGGTTCAGCAAATCGTAGCATTGGATGTCTTTAAATCAGGAAATATTCTGGGAGACCCATTTGTGAAGTTTCCAAAAGATGACCTAATTAATTTATGAGCCTCGAAACAAAGTTCAAAAGAAATCCAGTCATTTTTTAGGATCAACATTTTGGCATGTTCTTCTGTGGAGCTGAAACTGTTTCCCGGTTAATGGTCTATGCACTTTACCCCTAACTCTCCCCTCCCTCAGTCTGTGTCATAAATCATATCCACCAACGAGGTTGTAGAAATATAAGATCTGACTCTGGCCGAAGGTATGCGTGGGATCCTCCCTCCAATCTCAACTTGATAATAGTCATGGTAATGCTTTACAGGTTGACATACAGCTCCCCTCACTTCCCAAAAGTGACCTGTGTGACACAAAAACAATTTGAGTACAGGTATATAATTTAGGGATGTGTTCCTCCCCCAGTCTTGCCTGGATTTTCTGCATGGAATTTTGCTATAAGGTGATCAGCCTGGATATTCCTACTTTTTACACAAGATGCCTCTGATAAGGAGTAGCCCTTCCACTTGATTAAGTATTGGAGTTGTCTCCTGTGCCACCTCGAATCAAGGACTAATTGAACTTCACAATGGGTTTGGCCCCCTATGACCACAGGGCCTGGGAGCTCCCAGGGTAGTGGTCTCAGAGTGGATCCGATCATGGGTTTTAAGAGGCTACTATGGAATGCCGGGTGTACCTTCCACAGCAATTGAGGCAGTTTCAATTGCATTGTGACTGAATTGATGATCTTTACTATGGAAAATGGTCCCATAAACTTTGGCCCCAGAGTTTTAATCTCAAATATTTTGTGGAGAGGTAAACCTTTTCTCCCACCCAGAATGGCCGTTGCAGAACCTGGTGTTTATCTACCTGTTTCTTATAGGTTTGTGCCACTTTAGTGTGCACTTTTTTTACATTTTCCCAGGTTGCTTTCAGCATCGACATCCAATCAGTCAAACTGGCTTCATTCTGGTCATGCCCTGGGCGGTGGGTCTGGCCTTGGTTTTGGGGCTGGGTTGGGCATGCAGCATGCCCATCCCCCTGCATCTGTAGCATTTTAGCAGACTTCGAGAGAGGGCTGATCTCAGAGCCCACTGTGGTGCTGTGGTTCCCCATCGGCTGGGTGGTTTAAGGTCAGTCTAACCTCTCTCTTTTGTGTCCAGTTGCTTTCTCATGTCATTGGCGCGCAGCCCCCTATCGATGTTTGTTGCTACTCAGAACCACTCACAGAGTCAATTAGGGATGTATACATATACTTGTGGCAGTATATGGTTACCTGGGCAATTTGCTTGTCCAGGCTTGTTCTGAAAAAGTGCGCCAGCAGCCGCTCTGGTAAAGGGGATAGCCTTCCTATGACCCTCCTAAATTCACGGATGTGCTCTTTGATGTGGTGGCCCCTCTGCTTTAGGTTGCTGAGTTCCTCTACTGCATATGGTTCCTCCTCCACCTCCTCAAATCTGGCCTCTAGCAGTTGCAGGAAATCATCTATGTCTTGCAGTTGGGGGGCTCTCCTCTTGTAGAGTGCTGCTAGCCATTCCCTTGCTTCTACCTATAGACCCTGTGCGATGGTATTCACCATGTGTCAGGGCTGCTTCCCTCAGTAACCAAGAAAGAAACCACTCAACTCCATTTTGCAGAATTAAGAGTACTTTTACTGGTCATGAGTAGATAGTAGCTAGGCAAAGCAAGATCTGAGGCAAAAGCATGTGTAATCATAGATATCAATATGTCATCCAACCCCCTCCCCTTGGTAACCCCAACCCATAGTCCAATCCATATACCCCACAGGTGTCATGTGGGAGACATCTTCAAAAAGGATCATCAGGCTGGTATGCTGGACAGTTGGCCTTGCAGATCTTCTATCTGCAACATGTGCAGTAGATGGTGAGAACAATTCCCTTTTTACAGTCACTCCTGCACTGGCATTTCCCCACCCAAATACCATGCCCACCTCCCTGTTTCAATGGAAGCCGAAAGCAAGCAGCAAAACAGAGGCTGACATCCAGCCCTCCGTCAGGAAAGGAAATCATCCCTGCAGAAAAAGAACAAACAAATACACAAACAACATAAGACAGGAACAAGAAAACGGTGGAAATAAATTTATTTATTTATTTATTTATTTATTTATTTATTTGTTTGTTTGTTTGTTTGTTTGTTTGTTTGTCTTGTATGCCACCCACTCCTGGAGGACTCCGGGCAGCTCACAAAAGACAAGGGAAAGGGGGGGGAACAAGACAAAGACAACATATTAAAAACAAAATCAACATTCACAATTTCCGTGGAGGTAGATGCTTCTCAGCTCCCCCCAGCCTGTTGGAACAGCCAGGACTTGGTGACTTTGCGGAAGGCCGGGAGGGTAGTAAGGGTCTGGATCTCAACAGGGAGCTTGTTCCAGAGGGCCGGAGCTGCAACAGAGAAGGCTCTCCCCCGGGGAGTCACCAGCCGACATTGGCTGGCAGATGGAATCCGGAGGAGACCCAACCTGTGCGATCTAATTGGTCTGAGAGAGGTAATCGGCAGGAGGCAGTCTCTCAGGTACCCAGGTCCAATGCCATGTAGGGCTTTATAGGTAGCGACCAGCACCTTGAAGCGGATTCGGAGACTAATAGGTAGCCAGTGCAGCTTGCGGAGGATAGGTGTAACGTGGGTGTACCTTGGTGCACCCACAATCGCTCGCGCGGCTGCATTCTGGACTAATTGGAGTCTTCAAACACTCTTCAAGGGCAGCCCCATGTAGAGCGCATTACAATAATCCAGTCTTGAGGTCACAAGGGCGTGAGTGACTGTCTGAAGGGCCTCCCGATCCAGGTAGGGTCGCAATTGGTGCACCAGGTGAACCTGGGCAAAGGTCCCCCTGGTCACAGCCGACAGATGGTGTTCTAGAGTCAGCTGTGGGTCCAGGAGGACTCCCAAATTGCGAACCCTCTCTGAGGGGCGTATAATTTCGCCCCCCAGCCTGAGAGATGGAACAGTTGGACAATCTTTGGGAGGGAACATCAGAAGCCACTCGGTCTTGTCTGGATTGAGTGCCAACTTGTTTGCTCCCATCCAGACTCTAACAGCCTCCAGGCACTGGCACATCACTTCTACTGCTTCGCTGAGTTGGCACGGGGCAGACAGATACAGCTGCGTATCGTCTGCATATTGGTGATACTTAATCCCGTGCCGGCGTATGAGCTCACCCAGCGGCTTCATGTAGATGTTAAATAGGAGGGGGGACAGGACCGAACCCTGCGGCATTGTCAAAGTCAATTCAGGTCATGGCTTGTCAGGGTAGGTAGAGTAGAATTTACATAAAAGTCGAGGATACCTCACATGGGACTTATCGACCCATTCAGCTTGGGAAGGGGGAAAATGTTTCCAGGATACTAGATACTGAATCCAATTTCTATGTTTTCTAGAGTCCAAAATCTCCTTAATCTTAAAATGTTGCTCTCCCTCAATGAGAAGAGGGGAAGGTGGTTCAGGTAGAGGAAAGAGGAAGTGTATTCCGGCTTCAAAAGGTTGACATGAAACACTGGGTAAACATGGTTAAGGTACTTAGGTAGTTCCAGTCGCACCGACACAGTGTTAATAATCTTTACAATAGGAAACGGACTGACATATTTAGGACCCAGTTTCTTAGACTTTTGGGTGATTTGGAGGAATTTGGTAGACAAAAACACCGGATCTCCAACCTTGTATCCTTTTGGTTTCGTTCTCTTCTTGTCGGCCTGTTTCTTATGCGCTCAATGAGCAGCATCCAGCACCTGGTATGCCAAAGGCCAGATGCTGTGGAGTTGATCACTCCACTCGGAGAGGGACAGGACTTGCGGCTTTTCTCGTGGTACCTCCGGAATAGGTACAAAATCATGGCCAAACACTACTTTAAACGGGGTAAAACCCGTGCTGCTGTGCACCGAGTTGTTGTAGGGCACTTCAGCATGAGGTAACAACTCAACCCAATTATCTTGCTGATAATGAAACATCGGAGGTACTGTTCCAAAACAGAATTAGTCCTTTCACAAGCTCCGTTAGTTTAGCTTAGCCCCTGGGCGGAGCCAATCAACTTCAAAAACTCCTTCCAAAATAAGGAGGTGAATTGGACCCCCCTATTCGAGATAATGCGGTCCGGTACACCATGTAGATGATATACATGTGTAATGAACAATTTAGCCAAGGATTTAGCCGATGGGATTTTGGAACAAGGAACAAAATGAACCTGTTTGGAAAACAAGTCCATAACGACCCACATCACAGTATTCCCTTGACTCTCTGGTAATTCAACAATGAAATCCATAGATATTTCCTTCCACGGAGCCTCCGGATGGGCCACGCCTTGGAGCAGTCCCTGGGGTTTCCCTGGTGGGCGTTTTGCAGCAGCACAAGTGGGGCAACTGGCCACATAAGACTCAATGTCCTTCTTCAATGACAGCCACCAAAATTGCCTTTTAATGGGATGCAGAGTTTTCACAAATCCAAAATGACATGCTATGTGTGAATCATGGGCCCATTGTAGAACCAAAGTTCTAATGGTAGCAGGAACATACACTTTAGCTCCTATCCAAGGTAGACCATCTTTCATAGTACACTCATTTGAATGTTGTTTAAACCATTCATCGGAATCAAGGCCCTCCTTGAGTTTGAAGATGAGGTCCTTTGTGACCTCAAAATTAGAGCTGCTCTGGCTTCTGGTGACCACCAGAACAGTGAGACTCTTCGCTGGGATGACTGGGTGAACCACGCTAAGCTTTGAGCTGTTGTATTGTGGGAGTCTGGATAGAGCATCTGCCATAAAGTTCTTCCCCTCTGGGATATACTTTAAAGTGAAGTTGAACCTGTTGAAATGTTGTGTTCATCTCATCTGTTTAGGAGATAACTTTTGAGGGGTCTTTAATGCCTCTAAATTCTTGTGATCTTCAAAAGGGTGTTTAGCCCCCTCCAGGAAATGCCGCCAGGTCATCAAAGCCCACCTGACTGCAAAAGCCTCCTTTTCCCATATAGCCCATCGTCTCTCTGTCTCAGTTAGCTTCCGAGAGGTGTAAGCGCAAAGTTGCAGTTTCCCATTAGCATTAGTTTGTAGTAATACTGCCCCTACTGCAACATCACTAGCATCTGCCTGGACCACAAATGGCGAATTCATGTCTGGGTGTTTCAAAACTGGTTCAGCCACAAAGAGTCACTTTAGTTTTTCAAATGTGGCTTGACACTCCATAGTCCAATTTAATGGCTTCCCTGGTCTAGGTTTGGCCTCCCCTTTAGATTTTAGGAGGTTCATAATGGGGAGGGCAATGCTGGCGAACTACGGAATAAATTGATGATAAAAATTCACAAATCCCAAAAAACTTTGCAATTGTTTGCGGGTGGGGCCCATTCAGTGACAGCTTGGACCTTTGCTGGGTCCATCTCGATGCCATCATGAGAGATGCGATACCCAAGGTGAGATGTGATACCCAATCTTCTCTTGATGAAATTAACACTTAGACAGTTTTGCATACAGTTCCACTGCACGGAGTTTCTTGAGCACTGAGCGGACCAATTTCATGTGTTCTTCACGTGTTTCCATGTAAATAAGGATGTCATAAAGATATACCATCATGCCTTTGTACAGGTGGTCATGCAAAACTTCATTGATCAGTTGCATGAAAACAGCTGGTGCTCCCTGCAGGCCAAATGGGAGTATTCGGAATTGAAAACAACCAAGTGGGCAGTTGAAAGCAGTTTTCCATTCGTCACCCTCTTTAATTCTGACTCTGTAATAGGCCTCTCATAGTCTAATTTCGTGAAAATCTTCCCTTTACCCAATTGGGCCAACATATCCTTCATTAAGGGTACTGAGTAGAGCTTCTGAACACAGACAGCATTCAGGTTTTTGTAATTAACACAGAGATGAAAGGAGCAATCTTTCTTTTCTCTGAACAGAACTGAAGCAGCTACTCGGGGCCTAGCAGGTTCAATAAATCCCCTTTGCAAATTCTTGTCAATAAACTTCCTTAATTCATCCATCTCACGGGGGGGGGCATCGAATAGATCGGAGGTTTTGGAAGTTTTACTCTGGGGAGAATATCAATGCTGCAATCAGTGGCCCAGTGTGAGGGTGATTTATCAGAGGATTTTTCACTGAAAAATCTTTTAGGTCCCAATATTCTTTAGGGATTTTCTCCTCCCCCTCAATTTTTTCTTGCCCCCTGGCTGCTAGGTTAGGGTCAGCATTATTTTGTTTAGGAACCTCCCCCTCTCCCTCAGGGGGTGTAGCAGATCGGATGCACCCTTTCCTCCAGTTGATGTGTGGATTCCATTTACTAACCAGGGTAAGCCTAATATAAGAGGCTGGTCCATCCCTGGAGCTACAATAAAACTTATTGACTCTTGGTGAGTTCCCATCCACATGTCTACTGGTTCAGTCACAAAATGGGCCGGGCTCCCTCCAGCTATTGAGCCGTCCAACTGGCAAAAAGCAATTTGGACTTTTAAAGTTTTCAGTCTCAAGCCCAACTTTTCCACTACTTCGGGGCTAACGATGCAACATGTGCAATCTGAATCTAAAAGGGGCAGCATTTTTTATTGCGGTCCAGTAGAGGGCACTTTAAGTTCCACTGGGATAGTCATGGGGCCCAATCGGGAGCTTACCAGACGATCGTCGTCCAATTCGGTTTCACTTTCCTCTGATGAGGAGGGTGATTCCTCTTCCCCTGGGGCAGGGTGGACTTGTGGATTAGCTTCCAATGCCCTCATGGCGGCCTCCCTCCTCCTCCCAGGTGGTTTCTCTGGCATCCTCTCCCTGCTAATAGACGGCCTTGGGCTCATCTTGGTGCGGCAGTTTGCTGCTTAGTGCCCCTCCTTCTTGCAACTGGAAGAGACGAACAACCTGGGTTTGCTTGCAGACCCACTTTTCCCTCCTTTAGGAGCTCCTGGGGGGGTTGGGGTGGGATAGCCTTCTCTCTCTCACTATCTTCACTATAATTGTCACAGGCTAAATCAATCTCCATCTCCACAGCCAGTTCATAGCAAGGCTGCAAACTGGGGGGGGGAGCCCCCTATTTACACAGTTCTTGTTTCCCTGGGTAAGTGTTTTAAATTTAGTTCTCGCTTTTCACTCCGTGAGCAAATCATCAAAGTGTTTTCCCAGAGCAGCCATAAATCTTTTATAGTCTCTCAGTAGGGGGAGGGGGTCAGCATTATGCAGGGCCTTCATCCAAACAGCTGCCTTATTTTCCAATGCCATTGTAATTATTCTTACTTTGGCCTCTTTGTTTGGTAGATCGTCTCTGAATTGTTGCATGTAATTCCACACTTGCCCGAGGAAAATCACAAAATGTTTAGATTCTCCCCCAAACTTCACACGCGCGGGGGGGGACTTTAGCCATACAGCATCTGTGGGGGGCACCTCCTCCTCTTGGAATGTTTCTGGCTGTTGCTGGTGGGGTCGTGGCTGGGTCATCCTGATCAGTTCCACCTTCTCTCCCCCGGCTCCTCTCAGGCAGAATAAGCCCTCTGCAGACCCCTCCTCCATTTCATGGAGATCTGCTTCTCTTTCAGGGTCACGACAGGAACGTCGCCTCTCCCAAACCTCTTCAAATAGCTTCATAGTCTGGGACATCATAAGGTTCTTCTCATCTTCCCCCCAGTCGCTGCCTTGTTGGGACATTCTCCAGGGGTTTGGGATTTTGTTGCACTCCCCTCTGAAGCTCCAGGATGAGTGTGAAACTGAGATCTTGCTTAATGTCAGGGCTGCTTCCCTCATTAACCAAGAAAGAAACCACTCAACTCCATTTTGCAGAATTAAGAGTACTTTTACTGGTCATGAGTAGATAGTAGCTAGGCAAAGCAAGATCTGAGGCAAAAGCATGTGTAATCATAGATATCAATATGTGACCCAACCCCCTTCTCTTGGTAACCCCAACCCATAGTCCAATCCGTATACCCCACAGGTGTCAAAAGCATCATCAGGCTGGTATGCTGGACAGTTGGCCTTGGCGGCAAATCTTCTATCTGTAACATGTGCAGTAGATGGTGAGAACAACTCCCTTTTTACAATCACTCCTGGACTGACATTTCCCCACCCAAATACCATGCCCCCTCCCCGTTTCAATGGCAGCCGAAAGCAAGCAGCAAAACAGAGGCTGACATCATGGCTCTGGGGGTTAGGTAGAGGTGCCCATAGCATTCTAGGTGGATATCAGCTGAATCAAGGAATAGAGCTAGCTGGTCTGAGTCCCTGTCAAACTTTCCCCTGAATTGGGGCGGATCATTCAGTCCTACTCTTCCAACCTCCTGACACTCTCTTTATCCTTGTCCCTGATATGACTGGCCATCTTCCTCACCTCTAGTTCAGAGGGAGGGATTTGCCTGCCCTGGGCAGCCTGTCTGCTGCGTGGGAGAGGCACTGGTTGCAGTTTTGGGCTCCTTCTCCTTCTATTGGATGGAGCTGCGCTCCAATCTGCATCTCTTCCCTTCAACAGGATTAGATGTCCCTCCCCTCTCTTTTGGGCAGAATGATGGGTGATCCGGTAACAATCCTCCCTCTGTTGCTCTATTGCACTCCCCAGGGATTCCATCTGGGGCTTTGGGAGCCTGGCTTGTGCCCAGTCCCACCTCCAGTCCACCCTTGCCAGCTCACTTGAGACCCTTTCCTGTATCTTGGGACTATGGTATGGGAACTCAACTTCAGTTGCCTTAGGGGCTAATTTACACCAGTACTTTCTTGCTTCTTCCACTGGGAAAGGCATCTCAGCTTGGCTGTCTGGAGCTAGCTGCCTTCCTACAGCTGCAATCAGTCTCTCTCTCCAGCCATGGTTGCCTGATTTTCCATCCAAGCACCCCAAATATTGGGGGAGTGCTTGGAGAGCCGTGATTCAGGAAACCCGGAAATCTTGATAGATTTAAAAAGTCAGTTTCGGCTCTCTGTGAAGTTTCCAAAAGATGACCTAATTAATTTATGAGCCTTGAGACAAAGTTAAAAAAAAATCCAGTCATTTTTTAGGATCGACATTTTGGCATGTTCTTCTGTGGAGCCGAAACTGTTTCCCGGTTAATGGTGTATGCACTTTACCCCTAACTCTCTCCTCCCTCAGTCTGTGTCATAAATCATAGCGACCAATGAGGTTATAGAAATATGAGATCCAACTCTGGCTGAAGGTATGCATGGAATCCTCCCTCCAATCTCAACTTGATAATAGTCATGGTAACGATTTACAAGTTTACACCATTGTTGTGTTTCTAAAGAAACACATTTTACCTTCTTCAAATATTTTGCAAAAAATCCCTCTTTGTCTACTGTATGAAATATATCTGCCAACCAAGACATACTGATTAAAATAATATTTGAGTAGGCTTCTGGGGAGTGGCCTGTCGCCGTCGGCAGCTTAACAGAGCTGCCCCCAGAATTCAGGTTCGTTATCTACTCAATATCAAGAAGATAACTCTTTTTTCAGACAAGAAAAAAGCAGTGAGGAATCTCAGCTGGTAAGAATCTTCTTTGAAGTTCACAGTTTGTTTTTTTGTGAGCTGTGGACGGAGGGGGAGGATCAACCCAAAGCTGAGTCATTCAACTCCGACCTGAACTTCGCAGCTGTTATTCACAGCACTAGACAGGACCCCTCCCCCTTAGGACAATCTTTAGAAAAGAGACTATTAAAAATCAATACGAGCAAAGACCAAACTTGTGAGCTTTAAAACCTTTCTCTATCTGAAATACCAGCTTCAATGTTATAAAAACCTCTTTTGTTTAATTGTCTTCAAAATGGCGTTTACAGCTTCTGCATTTGTTATCTCCGGCTTCCTGCTACAGAATCAAAGAAACAATCTCTTATAATTTAATTAGAGCTACTCCCTTAAAGCTTTCAAGACTCTTTGTTGTTGATAAAGAGACATTCCAAACATTCCAAACGGACTTTCTCTTTTGAAATCCTCCGTAAAACCCCTTGAAAAAAAAAAAGAAGGAAAAAAAGGGGGGGGGGAGGAATTTCTTTTTCTCCACATAGCACAGTGGATTAGTAATTTAGAATAAATAATTAAAACCAAAATATAATGGCATCCAAATCAACCTCTGTCAAATTACCTCCGAAAACGTCTCCCATACCTGGTACAAAGTTGCAGCCCCCACCACCTATGCCCCCTAGTGGAGATGTACTAACAAAAGATTTTTTTCTGGAAATGTTCAAAGAATCCAGAGAACAGAACTTAGAAATGTTTAAAGAATTCAGAGAACAGAATCTAGAAATGCTTAAAGATTTCAAAGATGAAATAAGGAATGAGATGGAAGTTCTATATGACAAATTCGATACCAGGGTCACTAAAATGAATGATAATATGATGGGAATTGTAAATGTGATAACAGAATATATTTCTGGAATGGAAGATAATTTAGAAACTCTCAATGAAGCTAAAACTAACCTGATATCCAAAACTGAAGTGGTGGAACAAAAAATTGATAATGCTGAAAAACAAATTATTATGATACAGTATAAGCAGATGGAGCTTGCATTAAGAGTGAGGGGGCTGCGTGAAGAAAAGCAGGAGAACTTAAAGCAAATGTTTTCTGAAGCTTTTGACCGTCTGGTGGGAAAACCGGGATCCAATTTTGATTGGCAGATTGACAGGATTTTTCGTGTTAACTCATGGGCGGCAAAACAAAGGCAACTTCCCCGAGACGTGGTAATATACTTTGTTACAAGAGAATCTAGAAATATGATACTACAAGAGTCTTACAATACTAAGCTTCAAATTGGTGGACAGGACCTGATTGTTTTGAAAGAAATACCACCTCAGATGCTAAGAGCCAGAAGAGATTATGCTTTTCTGGTGGAAGAGCTCAGAAAGCGTCAGATACAGTACAGATGGGATGCCCCATTCGGTATTATAGTTACAATGGACAAACAAAGATATCGTCTCAGCTCTGTATGGAAAGCTCGTGATTTCTATCATAAGATTCTGAAGATGGGATACCCTGAACCTTCGGGATATGGTGAAAAACCACGAGACGAACAAGATAAACAGCAAGCCACACAACCATCAGATAAAATGTATCATCTCCCTCTTCCGGAAGGGCAAGGAGTCAAGGAAAAAAGATCCAACCGTAAGACCACCAGACAAACGGACAAACAAGCTACTATGCAACAATCTCAACAATCGTTGGCCACTGATCAAGGAGCTACTGCAACAAGCTCAGAAGCTGTGGGAGGAGCCAAACCAAAGGTGAGACAGGCCTTGCGGGAGGCTCTAAAAAAGCTTCAGGCAACCAAAAATGACAACTAAGATTTTGACATGGAATGTTAACGGACTGAACTCTCCACAGAAAAGAAAGAAAATATTTCATTATCTCAAACAGTTTAAGAATGACATAATTTGCTTGCAAGAAACTCATATCAAATCAACCGATCAAAAATATTTGTTTAACCCCAAACTGGGCCAACATTTTGCGACCTCAGCCATGGAAAAGAAAAATGGCATAGTAGTATATTTAAGAAAAGACATTAAAGCTGAGCTAATTGAAGCAGATCCCTTTGGAAGATATATTGCATTAGATTTAATCTTAGAAGGGAAAAAGACGTTACTTTTGGGAATTTATGCTCCTAATCAACAACAAGATGGATTTTATAGAAATCTCCATGCTAAATTAGTACAGTGGGACTTTGAGTCTTGTATATTATTGGGTGACTGGAATGGCGTGATCGACACCAAAAGAGATAAGAAGACAGCTCGCCCGAACACCAAATTTCGAGCTAAGTTACCCAAATCCTTTTTTGACATGCTGGACGATTTTGAATTGCGAGATGCTTGGCGCGAGATGCATGCAGAAGAATATGACTTTACCTTTTTTTCCAATAGACATCAATCTCTTTCAAGGATTGATTTTATACTAATTACAAATGATTTACTTTGTAGGGTGAAAAAGACAAAGATTATGGTGAGAGTTCTTTCAGATCATAATCCAGTCTGGATGGAATTGGGAAGGGTAGCCCAGGCAAGAAGGTCCTGGAGGTTGAATGAAAACTTATTTAGATATGAAAAGTATGTTAATGATTGTAAACAATTGCTATCGGAATATTTTGTTCTCAATATGAACAAGGGTACATCTTTGGAATATGTATGGGATGCAAGCAAAGCGTATATGAGAGGAGTATTAATGAATATAAACAAAATACATAGACACAAACAAGGGCAAAAACGAAAAGAATTGGAAGAGGAAATTAAAGGGAAAGAGTCAGAATTAACATTGAATCCAGGAGATACAAAGATTAGGGAAACAATTGCTATATTAAAATCTCAGTTTGATATGCTGATCTCTGACCAGGTAGCTACTAGTTTATTATATGCTAAACATAATACTTTCTGCAATGCAAATAAACCCGGTAGGTGGTTGGCTTATCAGATTAGAAAAAAAAGGAAAGCTCGAAATGTATCCAAATTGTGTTACAGAGGGAAGGAAGTGTTTCAACAGGAAGAGATTCAAAAGGTATTTCGGGAATTTTTTACAGAGTTGTATAAAGGGGATAAAATTAAGGACGGAGATATAGACAAATACCTAGATAAAGAGAAAATCCCCCTAGTTAGAGAAGAACATAGGCATAAGCTGAATCAACCTATAACCTCTGGGGAAATTTTGCAGGCAATTAAACAATTAAAGTTAGGGAAAGCACCAGGCACAGATGGTTTAACAGCTGTTTATTATAAAAATCTACAGTTAGAAATGGTAGAACCCCTCAGAGAACTATTCAATAAAATTCAATCGGGAGGGAAAGTGCCTCCTTCATGGAAGACTGCGTTCATATCGTTGATACCCAAAGAAGACCAAGACCTTACCCAACCAAAAAATTACAGACCTATTTCATTACTCAATGTAGATTATAAAATCTTTACTAAAATATTAGCAAATAGGCTAATGGGGGTAATTCAACAACTGATACATACCGATCAAACTGGTTTTATACAGGGCAGACAGATGAAGGACAACGTTAGATTAATTATCAATGCTTTAGAATACCTGGGAAAGAACAATCAAATCCCGGCCGCATTCATATTTTTGGATGCGGAGAAAGCCTTTGATCGAGTTAATTGGCAATTCCTGCTGAAGACATTGCAAAAAATGCAGATAGGAGATGGTTTTTTACGGTCAATTGGTGCAATATATCAGCAGCAAACAGCCCAGATCATTGTCAATGGAAGTCTGACAGACTCCTTTCAAATTGAAAAAGGTACAAGACAGGGCTGTCCTCTGTCCCCATTATTGTTTATTATAACTTTGGAAATACTGTTGAATAAGATACGGGGCCTGGGCGGTCTAAAAGGGATTAAAATTAGACAGCAAGAATATAGAGTCCGTGCATTTGCGGATGATCTGGTTATAATATTGGAACAACCGCAGGAAACTAGTAGGGTGTTATTGAATACGATCAATCAATATGGTCAAGTCTCGGGATTTAAAATAAATCTAGGAAAAACCAAAATAATAGCTATAAATATGACTATCAAACAGAAGGAAGAACTGGGGGCGATGCTAAGATGTGAGGTAGTTAAAAAAGTTAAATATCTTGGAGTTAATATTTTAATCTCAAATGGGAAATTATACAAGTATAATTATGAATCACTTTGGCATAGTACACAGTTGGAGTTGAAAAGGTGGGAAAAACTGCATTTGTCCTTGCTGGGTAGAATAGCGGCAGTAAAAATGAACATTTTACCAAAATTTTTATTTCCTTTTCAAATGTTACCAATACTTAAAAGAGATGCGAATCTTTTAGAATGGCAGAAGGGTATCAACAAATTTGTGTGGGCAGGAAAGAAGCCGAGGGTAAAGATGAAAATAATGCAAGATGCACGTGAAAGAGGAGGATTGAAATTACCTAACTTAAAATTATACTATGACGCAGTGGTATTATCTGCAATTAGTGATTGGATTCATCTAACTAATGACAGAATTTTGAATATCGAGGGATATGACTTGTTATATGGTTGGCATGCTTACCTGTAATTTAACAAAAAAATGGATAAGAAATTTAAAAATCACATCTTAAGAAATGCTTTATTGCGGGTTTGGAAAAAATATCAACATAAATTAAATGATAAAGTGCCCATGTGGGCAATTCCTAGACATGCAATTGAAAATATGAATGTAGAACAAAAACACGATAGAACCACCTATAGACAACTTCTTATCTCAGAAAGAGGGGTGATGGAACTAAAATCTTTAGAGGTACTTAAAGAAGAGAAGGTAGTTCAAACGTGGTTTCAGTATGGTCAACTACAGGCTAGGTGGAAAACAGATCAAAAAATTGGCTTTGTAAAAGTTGAGGATAATTTGTTTAAACAAATAAGAGATCAAAGCTCAATGCATATAAAGAGGATATATAATGTATTAGTACAGATGGATTCTGAAACGGAACTGATTAAGGATTGTATGATAAAATGGGCTCAGAATATCGAGGAACCAATAATGCTTGAAACATGGGAAAGAATCTGGGTAAGAAATGTGAAATTTACACAAGCACAAAACTTGAGAGAAATTTTTTATAAGATGTTTTATAGATGGCACCTAGATCCTAAAAAGCTTGCCTCTATGTATCCAAATGTTCAACCTAAATGTTGGAGATGTGGTTCTTGTGATGCTACATATTTTCATATATGGTGGACATGTCGTAATGTCAAGGCATTTTGGATAAAAATATGGTGGATCCTGCAAAACATCTTTAAAAGAAGGATAAAATTTACCCCCCAGTTGTTTTTACTGGGTATATGTATTGATTTTACAGCAGCAGAGACTAATTTGGTTCTGTATTTAATAACGGCAGCAAGACTCTTGGTGGCGCAGTATTGGAAGAAGAAAGATTTACCTACAATTCAAGAATGGACTTTGAAAGTTATGAACTTAGCCGAAATGGCCAAAATCTCAGCATATCTCAAAGAACATTCAAACGAGAGATATAAACGAGACTGGAAAAAATGGATTGATTACATAAAAAGTAAATATGGGACTAAGAAACTCCAGATAGCTTATGCTTAGTATCAGTAATAATTTAAATTGTTTAAAATTTGGGTAACAGTAAGAAGCTGAGTTCAATGTAGAGATATTTTAGACTGTGATTGTTCAAAAGTTATACCACGTATGGTCTTTGGGAAGTCGGGGGGAGGGAAGGGAGGTGGGGATTTAGGGGGAGGGGGGAAATACAATATGTGTTAAATTCCATTATTGTATTTGTATACTGTGGCTTTTCAATGTTAGTGCGAAAATAGAACAAACCGAATATACTGGAAGGTAATAGATACCGAAGGAAAGAGTCGAGTGAAAGAAGAAGGAGGGTGGAGAGGGTGAGAGAGAGGAGGAGGAGAAGGGAGGGAGGGAATGGAGAGGGAGTGATAGGGTTAAGGTTAGAAAGAAGGGGAGGGGAAGTAGGCGTAGAGGGGTGTGTGAGAAGGAAGAATGAAAGTTGGAGGGGGTTGAAAGAGGGTGTATGGCGGGCCAAGGTGGTATACTGGGTTTGTATTGTAGAGGGCATTTTCTATATAAGTGAGGGCCGTGTTTATTATTCAATGTTATATGCCCTGATTAAGCACAGTGAATATGTGATTGTATAGAATGAAAACATAATAAAATATATTAAAAAAATAATAATAATATTTGAGTAGAAACTAATTAGCAATGTACCTTGTATTAATATCTTGATCTTGGTAGGCAAAAATTTGGGTGTTAAAATTTCATAAACCAAAATAAGAAGCAATAAAGTAAAGAGAGAAGGCAGTGCATTTCTCAGTTGGCTAATCCTGCTTTCCTTGTCATTCTATGTGAAGCATTCCATCATGGGTAAAAGCTAAATATACATGGCCTCATATTCTGTCTCTGACACTGGGCATGTCAGCTTTGGAACTGAAGACAAACATTGTCTATCATAACCATGTGTATTTTTCCTATACAAATCATCATATGGAATCTAAATGAAAGCATGACATAAAATATATATGATAAAATGTTCTAAATAAAATATTTTGTATATGTTTTTCTTAAATCATATTGGGTAAATTTTAAAGACTCGTCTGTCTTTCGATTTTGATTGTTTCTTTAAAATTTTGTGTCTATCATAGTCATTTACAGGTCCTGTCTCAGTGTTTTTATATCTATCTATCTATCTATCTATCTATCTATCTATCTATCTATCTATCTATCTATCTATCTATCTTCTATCTATCTTCTAACTATCCTTCCTATCATTTAAAATTCAATCATGCTTTTCAAGTTCTGTCATTTGTCTTAAAACTGTCCTTTATTGAGATCACTTTTATTCTTCCATCAATCTCTCATCCATAGTTAATTTTAACCTTCACCAAATAATTCTTGCAGTTTCTTTATTCTATTTCTAGATTCTACATGTGTCACATTAACATTCACATTCCTACAATAATTTTCACCTTTAGGTGATGCTACGGTTGTTATTGTTGGATTTATTATTGTTCTCGTGGAATTCCATCTTCTTATCAAGCTCTATTTTATAATAAATGTCCTTTTAAGTTTTTGTCTTCTTTAGTATCCTTATATCATAAGTAACTGTGAAGTTGATTTGGCCACATTGGCCTTCTGATCTTCAGGGATTTTATCCATTCAACTATTCATGAAAAACAACTGTTTTAAATATTCTTCTTAGGCCCATGTTAAATGTACATAACATATACTGAGATTTTGGCTACACTTGTCTATTTGAAAACTTCCCAAATACTTTTTGAGGAATTCTATAGATGCAAGTCTTAAAGCTTTAAAAGAAAAATAAAGAAAAAATACTTATTTTGTTTATCATCTTATTATTTTCTTTTCTTTTTAAAGAATGGGTGATTATATCAAACAAAATTACAAAATGAGTAATAGTGATATCTCCCAAATTCTCCTGAACGGAAAATCTGTGATAGGAGATTAGATATTATCTCATAGACTATGACTAGAGACATCTTCGCAAGATTTTATCAGTTCCATGCCTAGTGGAACGGAATTTAGTAGAAGATTAATCTGGCCAGAGTTAACGATACATATAATCTCCTGGTTATTATATATTAGTTAGTTGGTTGGTTGGTTGGTTGGTTGGTTAGTTAGTTAGTTAGCTTATTATATATTTTATTTATTTATATTCCACCTTTATTATTTTTACAAATAAATCAAGGCGATGAACATATCCAACACCTTCATTCTCCTATTATCCCCATAAGTCTTTGAGGTGAATTGGGTTGAGAGAGATTGCCTTGGCCATGGTCACTCAGCTAGCTCACAGTCTCTTGCTTTCTAGCCAGATGCCTTAACCACTAAATCAAATGGCTCTATATCATATGTTTCCTAAAATTGTCCCTTTTAAAAATAGACAATGTCAGAAAATACAAACTATAGCTGTCTGAATTTTAACTGAAAGAGCATATTCAAACTTTAATTCAAGAATCTAAAGAACTATTGTCCATCTGCTATGACTTTCAAATATAAGCCCTAATGCAGGGACTAACATACCTACAAAATACTTTGGAATTTAAGTTCCTAGGAGAACTTTAGCATTGTTTAGTTTTAAGTCATTTGTCAAAACTTTCTTCATTATATTACACTTTTTATTGCTGAGCTTATAACCACACAATTTCCAACAAGCAAACATTTTTCCTCATGGAGATACTATATCGGCCCTTGTACTGATAGTTCAATTAAATCTGCTTTGCATGTGCTTCTCCATTGCCTTTTTAGTAACAATATTTAAACAAGACTTATCTTTCTTCTGTTCTTACATGCCCCAATTATTTTGAGGAATGTTAATTCCATCTAATCAGATAAGAAATGCTGTATAATAAAGCAAATATAGCAAATCAGTATAATTTTTGAATGTGCACAACCACTGCTTCATATAATTATTTTCCTCATACTGTCATATCTAGCATATTCACATTTCTTTCTATATGAATGGCTTCCATCTTTCTAATACTTTATTCTGATAACTATTTCAATATGTTGCAGTATTAAAATATACATAGGAATATAAAGCACTCAGTAAATACAGACTGAATGAGGTATGAAGACATTATATAGGTGGTCCAATCCAGGTAATACTGTGATACTACAAAAATGCTCTGATATACATGGGGTGTTTAACATTCAAGGTTTTTTGAGTGAATGCTGAAAATATATTGATGTCACAGTAGAAAATGCAAAATGGCTCAGCAATGTTTGTGTAGGCAATTGAATATCCACATAGATTTTCATTAGATTACATATTTCATTCCAATTACACTACAGACTATAAAGAGCAAAACTGTTCTTTATAATGAATAATAGTCAATTCAACTAGATAGCCATTACTGATTATTATCTGTCCAGCACTGATTATGTATAGGAGAAATAAATATTCTCTCCCACACTGCTCTTCTTCACACAGCTTGCATATTGAGTCCGAATTATTGAAATGATATTTATGTATTGGTAACTGTGAAAGATCATAGCTCAAAATAATTATAACAGAAGTCCTAAGTTCTACGGAGGAAAAAATCTTCACCTTCTGTTTTAGTTTCACTCAATTTGCTAAAGTCCAATTAAGAAACATGTTTAAGTCAACAATATCTCTATCTCTCTTTTTCTGTGTCCTTCTCTCTGCCTGTGTCTCTGATTCTCTCTTTCACTTTCACTTAACACAAATGTAGATAGCCTTATTCTCCCTGGATCCTTGTACAAATAATTCTGAAAAATATGTGTGCTCCCCATTTAGACTACATAAGGGCTTGTGAAAAAATATGATTGATACTTTGAGTTGCAGTCATTCTTAGCATTTCAATATATTTCAAACAACTGGAGAATTGTATACATCCTCCATTAGAAAGATACTTTTTAATGTACACTATCCTATTTCTTTGCTGTTATTGCTTTTTTTTTTACTGAAAAAAATTCCCCAGTATCTATTTTGCTATAAATTATCTGAATGTTGAGGAATTACTTCAAAATATTTTGCTAAACTTCATAATGCCTGAAGTGTAACTATGTTAAATACATAACACAGATGGGTCATCTTGTTTGTGTAGAAACCTGATCATCATCAAAATATCTGTAGTAGATAGGAATAACTCCAATGTGCAGTCAATCATTTGTTTTGCAAAACCTTATATCCACTGTACAGAAGTGTTTTTTTAAAGTAATATCTGAAAGACAAACATTTGAACAGTATTAATACAAAATTAACAAATATCATGGAATATGTGTGTGTGTGTGTGTGTGTGTTTGTGTGTTTGTAGATTTTCACGGGTGTAGGTATGCTGGTCTTGTTGTATTTGGGTCTTGGTCTTTTCCCATGTAAGATTGAGATTGTCTTGGCAATGTTTCGGCGAGGTCTCACTCACCATCTTCAGGCTGGGTTTTGGGCATAAAGCATGGTCAGAGCTGCCATCTTTGTATAAATCTTGATGTGGTGTGTGTGGAGTGCTGGCTTTGTTTCAATAAGTGGAATGATTGGTTGTGTGGTTGTATCATGATTGGTAGATTGGTGCTGATTGGTGCTGGCTGTGTGTCCATTGTTTCGTGTTGTAACGGCCTGGGTTGTGGCTAGGGCTCGTTTGTTGATTAGGGCTGGTTTCCAGATGTCTGGTAGGCAGGAAGTATTGTCACATTTATTCATGTTGTGGGGCTGTTTCTCTATTTCGATAGCTTCCATAATTATTCTCTTGTTGAAGTGTTCAGTTTTGGAGATTAACCTTGTTCCTTCAAAATTAATTTCATGTCCTGTAGCTTTAAGGTGGTGAAAAGGGAGGAAGTTTTTTTTCTTTTTTTCTTACTGCATTCTTGTGTTCTGCGATGTGTGCATTTATTCTCCTGTTTGTTTGTCCTATGTATGTTGCAGGGCAAATTTTGCATGGTATTTTGTAGATTCCTTAATTTTCTAGTTGGATCTTGTCTTTGGGGTTTCTTAACATAATAGATTATTCAAGATGTATTGAGCGTCACACTTTATTGCTGTCAATTACATGTAGATGACTATGGTGTCAAGCTGCAGGAGGAGAGTATTCATTACATGTGAAAATATTACTTTTTGCTAATATATCACATTAAAATTTTGGATGAACTTATTTTTTAAACATAGTTTAGAATTTTTCTAGATGCTGCTTTTTTAAAAACTCTACATCCTGAAATGCAATTTAACAATTAGCCTATAAAATAAATATTGTTTATTCATAATAGATATAGTATTTATAGATGAAATATTTAGTTAGTATACCATTTATTTTCTCTTTTAATATAATGTTCTTAGATTAGTTTACACATCCCAAACCAATCCCTTTTGCACAGTTCTTTCTCCAACCTATCTCTTTAGTAACTCTAATTCAGACTGCATCTTGGTGGCATAAATTAGTGTAAACACTTGATGGCTTGCAAAAAAACACAAGAATTCTAATTCTGTGTCTTGCAAGGTTGAATCTGTTGACCTGTACAGTCTTGAAATTAACCACTTCATTTTGGGGTAAGTGAAGTGGAGTATGTAACTGAAATGATTCAACTCTTGTAATTCTATAAATCTCCCTTCCTCTCTTCCTTCCTCTCATTATTTTTTTAGGATGGTTTAAAGTTTCTAAACTATGCCCATAATTAACCAGTTTAACAAATGTGAGCTTGTTAATAGCACTTATCCAGTGACTTCATATCAGTCACACAAATACAAGAGACCATTAGCCAATAGAAAAGAGATTTGGTAGAGAGCACAACAGGAAAGAAAAAATAAATCTTCAGCACACAAAATAACCTTTTCATTATTTGATGACATTGGGAAGAGTGGAAATTTTGACCAAAGGAACAACCAATAAGGACATAATGTAAGCAACTATATATGGATCTGTTTGCAAATTCCATATGAAATCCAAATGGATAAATGTCCAGATTGTTAAGTTTTCTATATCGTAGATAAGTTGAAACATTCACCTGCTACTCTGGAAATAAAAGAATCTTGTACTGTATATGTGTGTCCGAAAATGTTAGAGAGAGAGAAAGACAAAGACAACATGGAAACTTTATCATAATTGAAATAATTCAATCATATCAGAAAGGTGTCCAACATCTTCATAATATGGGCCTCAGCGTGTAAGTATGTATTTTAAAAGAAAAAAAGTTATATTATGTAGAACAGAGGAGCAGAAAAATAAAATGTGACTAGTAAAAAATAGGATTTTAGTCATGTATATCAATTTTCTCTTTCTATGGGCAAAGTTGAGTAGAAATCTATGATTCCATAAGAAAAGAGGAGATGGAATTAAAGGATGAAGTTGACTTGGGTTACCCCATATTGCAGTGGAAGAAACCATTTTTTCCTACAGGTATTCTAAAAGTTAAAGAAAATAGCATGCTAAAATTATTTCAAAAGACTCATACATATTTTAAAGGATTTTTGTCCACTACAGTCTAGAAAATTAAATTATATTACCAATAGTTTAAATATGAAACGGAAATGAATAAAAACATAAACACATGGTTTATGCCACTGAACCTGACATTAGGATTGTAGGGATTGTAGCAATTACCTCAGTCAGTAGACATTAAAAGGCAATGCTGAAATACCCAACTATTCTTTCTTAGAGAAAAGAATGGTCTTTTAAAAACAATAATGTGACCTTTATTCCTTAAATAAATTTGTTTCCTACAGCTAAAATAAGGGATGCTATTCTTTAATCACAGATGAAGTAAGGTTTAACTGTAAGCCCACTGGCAAGAAATGGTAGACATACCTTGTCTTTTTGGCCCAGACAGCAATAACTCTTAGGCCAACCCTGTTATAATCCTGTTTATCTGTTATAAATTCTATCCATGTGATCAGTCAGGTCCATTGTGAATAACCTATTTAGCTTGTTTTAAACTAATAATCTAACAAAAAACACCAAATAAGACCAAATATTTTTGTTCTAAAATTAAGCAGATTTCTTGGCTAAAAGGATCAGCAGCTGTAACTGCTGCTTGTTCCTGTTATTTTTATTTTATTTTACTGAAGATCACTGAAGACTATGCATATTAGTCAAGTGGTTGATTAAATGCTAATAATCCAAATAGGAGATCATGATAAACTTTAATATTGTCTCCTACTTTCAGTTTCATTTATATTATATTGCAAATCCAGCAAAGCAGGATAACAAAATAGCAAAGCAATAGCAAAGCAAAGCAAAAATGCTCACAAGGATTCATTCTACTGAAGTGCTGTAGTTAGCTTTTTTTTTTTTTTAAAGTCTGGGTTGGAAAATATTTAATCAAAAATTGCAATGTGTTTAACAGCACTGTGAAAGGCAGTAATGGCTAATGTTGTAAAGTTTTTTTTTTTAAAAAAAACAGGACTCACATTTAAAGAAAACATTATGCATGAATGTTATCATTTTAATTCCTGACACCTTCTGATCTAACCTTCCCTTCCATATTTATCACTACTGCAATTTTAATTATCAGAGTATTTATCCTACTTTTTAAATTACTGTATTCAGGAAGAGTGATGCTGAAATATTGATTGCTAGCATTCTGATAGATAGCTCCTTACCACATTAAACACACTGTTGTTTTTCATTAACCTTTACTTTAGGCCTCTTATTCAGTTTTCAAATTCTGTGGCAGGGCTCATCTTGAAGCCATCTTGAAATGCGGCTTCAAACAAAGTGATATAATTTGTTGTATTCACTACAGTCTTCTTCTCTGAATATTTTTATACAGTATCATACTTACATAACTATCTAGATCAAATGCTACTTGTACAATTTGTCATGGTGTTATCCCAGAAAGCTTGGGTCCTTTTACCTGGCATGTGGGGCCAATGAACCATACAAGATAGATGGGGTAAAAAAGACTTTTATTTGCAAACAAGTTTCAGCAAGGCACTCCCCTGCTTGGATTTGGCCCCTTATTTTATACACACACTCACTGCAGTAAAATCTTTCTACCCCAAGTGACAGGGAAAAATGTTGTACTTATAAACACACACACGCACACACACTTCTAGTACTCTCTCTCCCTCCCTCCCTCCCTCCCTCCCTCCCTCCCTCTCTCTCTCTCTCCTAGTCTCCCTCTATAGAGTCCCCTGAAAAATAGTTACCTGTAAGGAAAAATAGAATTTAGGGGAAAATGTTTTCTAGGTTAATCTATTTTAGTTTAGTCTAATACAAGGCTAAAATGTTAAACCATTGTGTTATTGTGGAATGACTAATAATAACTATTGGTAAAGAGTTGAGGTGGCATTCTTTTTGCAAAGCAGCCAATGAGATTAACCTGGTATTAACCTGGGTATTAATCTGCAATGAGGTGAAGACTACCAGACCAAGTTTGTAGGCCTTGGAGTGATGTAAGGGAGTAAGGGTGGAAGTGGGGAGAAGAGATTAAAACTGTAGCCAGAAAACACATCTGCAAAGGAAATGAGAGAAAGGATGAATACAGAATGTCATGGCCTGTTGCTGGCATGTTCTTGCAACCAGACAGTGTGAACAAGCATATAATGATAGCTGTCAACTTGCAAAGCATCTCTGGCCTGGTGCTTGCTGTGGACACAGTTAGCCTGCAATACTGCATTCTAACCACTGCACCATCATGGTTCATACTCTATATTCCATAGCCAAGTATTTATAATGCCTATTCTTCCCTATTTTTTTTTTTAATATTACTATTCCATACAAATAATTCTTCAATTTAATGCACACTCATCTGGATGTAGGTTTTATTAAATATGATATGATTTGACATCATAATATGAATAGACATGCCACAGATTACATAACCATGATAATTAGCAGCATAAATAAATACAGTTATCAACTGATTTAAATAGATGACAATATTGATGACTTTTGTAAAAAGGTTAAATAATTGTAAACCAAATGTTATGTAAAGCACGTAATATTTTTCTTCTTTACACTATCCATTTTACTTTATTCTGCCTTCCCACAGCCTAACCAATAAATCTGTATTGATCTATGACTAATAGTTTAAGCCTCAAAGCAACCTTGTGTGGCATAAAAAGCGGGCAGAGTATAGTGAAACAGGAAAAATATTATGATTGGAAAATATTCCAAATAATTTCATTGCCATGTTATTTTCCTGAAATATGTCTGCCTCTAAAAGTACGTTTTTAAATATCATGTCTTAAAACAATTAAAATATACCAATGTTAAGACCTGAAGACAATGGTCTGTTTATGATAGAGCATTGTATTTTTGAGATATCAAGGTTATTTGTGAGTTTTGAAAATATAGAAGTATCCCAATAAACTATTTTTATTCTTGAAGGCTATGATATTTTTTCTTCTTCTTTGCTTTGTTACTTATTTTACTGCAGGCAAAGTTTCACAGAATCATTTTTTTGAATTGACTCTTGTATTGACTGGAAGCATCGAAGCAAATCATGTGCCTTTGAATTGCTTCAGAGACAATTAAAGATGACTTGGATATTCAGATGACTTTCATGCTTTGCAGAATCTCAAACATTGCAAAGTGGAAAGCAAAGAGGAGAATTATTTTTTTAAAAAAATACAGATTTGAATGGTTTTAATTTTAACTAAACATATAGCAGTTTTTGCTTTTGTATTGCATCGTGTTTAAAGAAGCTGTTTGCTGGACAATTGATATGATGCCATCTTATTTTTTCCTCATCTGTGCTGTACATGGAGAAAACTATTTCAAAATTTTATTGTGATTGAACCTTTAAAAGCATTCATCTAAATTCATAGGTTACTGTTGTGGCCCATCAGGAGCCGTTGGAGCTGCAAACAGACTCCGATAGCGAAGGACCCTATGAGTCGGCTCTGGAAGATGTGGAGGACCCTGGACAGGGTTCAGACTCCGAGCAGGGACCAGAGAGGCTCGTTGGCCACCAGGAGGCGCCTGAGACATGGAGCAGCGGTGAAAGCCAAAGGGAGTTGTCCCTGATGTCAGGCCCTGGAGCAGTGGGGAGGAGCTAAGGGAGTTGGTCCCAGACACCAGGCAAAGATGGGCAGATAAGCACCGACAGCACCTAAGGAGATATAGAAGATAATTGGGGCCAGATGGTTGTGATTAGGCTCCTCCCAAGAGAGTATATAAGAAGAGACTTTGGGAGGAGGCTTTTTGCAGGACTCAACTATTATACTAAAGCTGGAGAAGCTCTTGTGTGTATTTCTTATCTGTGGAAGTCTGGGTTGCTGCCAAAGTCTTGTTGGTGTGTTAATGTACTGTGAATAAATTGTCTAGCAGTAATCTTGTGTCGTCGTGACTCACCGTACAGAGGGGGGTCAGAACAGGTTACTATCTGCTAAAAATTCCAGCATTCTGGATATCTTTATCCATTATAATTAGTATGTTTTATCACAAGTTATTTATTTAATTTATCTTTCATCACTATTATTTTAATTTCATACAAGCATTCATAGATCTCATTGCAATCCCAAGATTGCAGTCAGACTCTGACTGGTTTTTTATAAAATGTGCTGAATAGGGGCTAGTCAGATTTAACACATTTGCAATGTCATCTCTTTCTTTTGGTTTATACATTTTTAAACAGTGAATAAATAAATTGAGTATAAAAGCTAAATGTTTTGAAAAGGTAAATGTTAAAAGAGTGACATTTAAGAAATTATTAACAAAGATGTGGAATATCTTGCGTCAGTCATCCCTCATAATACATACATACATACATACATACATACATACATACATACATACACACACACACACACACACACACACACACACACACACACCAGGGGTGGGTTCCTGCCAGTTCTAACCTCTTCTATAGAAGAGGTTCCACAAATCTACAGTGCTGTTCCCAGCTTCCTCTTCCCGCCAGTCCGCACATCATCAAGTTCACAAGTCTTAAAGCTGTCAAGTTTGAACACCCCTGGGTTTTTTCCCCCAAAGGGTTAGGGGTGCAAGGGTCTTGTAACTTGACAGCTTTAAGACTTGCGTGCTTCAAATGCCAGTTTCTGAGCCAACATTGTGGTTGCTAAGCAAGAGCGTTATTAAGTGAGTTTCACCACATTTTACAAGTTGGCCATGCCCACCCAGTCACATGGCTGGCAAGCCACTCCCATCCAGTCACATTGCTGGCAAGCCACTCCCACCCGGTCAGATGGCCTGCAAGCCACTACCACAAAGCAGGCCACACCTACAGAAGAGGTTCTAAAAATTTTGAAACCCACCATTGACACATATACACACACACACACACACACACACTTATATACATACATAGTGTGTTTGTGTGTACACGTACATACATACATACTCATACACATATGGGTGACATGGTGGCTCAACGGTTAAGATGCCCAGGTTCAAGACCTGAATGCTATGTGATGGGGTGAGTTCCCATCCTTGCTTTAGCTGTTGTCAGCCTAGCAGATCTAAAGCATGCAAATATGAGTAGATAAATAGATATCACTTTGGTGGGAAGGTAACAGTGTTCCATGCTGTCATGCTGACTACATGACTTTCTTCATACAATGCTGGCTAAATGGTCCTGAAACAGAGATGCCTACCATCCCCTATAGTTGGCAATGACTAATGGATTAAAATCTGCAGGGACTCCTACCTTTATATATACTGTACATACAGCAAAAAATCTTGCAAAAACCTTAATAGAAACTAGCCTTAAGGATTGCTTTCCTTCAGCAATATTTTACAGTAATTCTCTTTTTGATAAATATACTACTTCTTTTTGTCTTTCCACCTTTATATTTGGTCACTGCTTTTTTATGTTATGGAGAAAAAAATAATGATTTAAAGAACCTCATATTTTTATTTGATTGTTCATAAGTTATAATATTTGTAAACTGTATGTTAATGGCGAAGCCAGCCCAAAGTGCTTCATAAAAATTTATTATATTGCTATGCAAGGCATTAAAAAAATAAAAGAAACTAGGATGTTGTTGCTGAAGAAGAAGATGATGATGAAGAAGATGGTGATGACTTTGGCATAAATTGAATATATCAGGATTCTTTCAAGTGGAGATAGCACTTTTATGTTGTAATGAATCATGGCTGTAATCCAAACTTCCATCTAGAAGATTTACTCACAAAATACTTATTGCCATAGTAACTCGAGCAACCACCACACACTTGGAAGAGTTAGTGGATATTATTCATGAAGACACTGTGCAAGTACAGCATATTCTCTCACCAAGAGTTTAGATTCTGAAAGAAATCAGACCTCTTTCTCATTTTAATTAAAAACCAAATTTCTAGGCTTTACATAATAAAATATTTCATGCATTTGGATATTATAAAATACTTAAATATAAGCAATTAAAGCAGCTTATAAAAACTAAACCGGCATTAAAAATGAAATAAAAATTTACTAGAAGCCAGCTATCAGTGGATAAGAATTTAACATACTTATTTGACATCTGAGTATTCTTGTTTCCATGTAATTTTGTACAATGCTTTCATGCTTTCTTTTGTTACAGATATCAATATCATAAAACAATTTATAATGTATTTTATATATACTTTTTAAACTCATTTGCCAAAAAATGCTTACTTGCATGATTTAAAATACTATAAAATAAAATACTCTATAAGGCCTCACAAAGAGACTAACAATCGGAATATTATTAAGCAGTGATACAACTGACCCATTTATTTCACAAGTTACTTTTCTACCAAAGGGGGAAAAAAGTAATTTTCAGCTGAGGTTACTTTTGGTCTATTTTTGGTCTACTTTAAGTTTTAATATATTTTAAACATTTTCAATTCTTTTTCTAGCTCTCCTGTCGTTTTGTCAGACTGTTCAGTTCCTGTAAGTGATATTGAATTGAATTTAGGCCATCTGTACTTTATCACAAACTCTTTTCCCTGAAGTATGCCTGGTTGTGGCACATTATCCTTCCAACAGATTGATGGACTGCAGTTCACCTTTAAGTTTATATAACACAAGTCTATCTTCATGCTTCCAGGAAAATATGACCCAGGTAGTATAATGGTATGTTAAAGTTATTTATTTATTCATCCAGGTTGTTTATAAGCATCCAATGTAAATATTTCTTGGGAGGAAAGCATAAAAATAAGATGATTAAAAATCATCACTCCAATCTAAATGTTATAAAAGTGCAGCAAGAAAATAAAAGCAAACTCTTTAAACAGGAGAAAAGAAAAATAGTATAATATATTTAAAATAGGAACCAGGGAGGTTGGTCTCAATCGAGGATGCACAAGTAAAACAAAGAAAGACCAGCCATATAAGAATCATATCTTTAGTGCAGTGGTGAAATTTTACTGCATTTTACTTCTAAATAAAGAAGGTGTGATAAATACAATATCATTACCTATTTCTGTTTTTAAAAAGGCAATAACCTCAAAGTGTTTTTTCAGCAAAGAGAAAGAATAATCATGTATGTATTGTTAGTTATTAAAGGTGACTCTGTTTTTGCTTTGTTTAAATTTGTGAGGACTGTTTGTAGCTGAAACATTTATGCACAAACCATTTTTCTTGCTCCATCTCATTTTTCAAATTTTTAACCTGTCTATTTCTCTTTTTTTAAATGTATTCTTCTTTTTAATCTTTACATACTTCATGGTCATTGGGCTGTTCTTTGTTTTTCATGAAATGTGAGTCAGTGGCAGTGTAACATGACTTTGATCTGTCATATACTGTCCATGCATTCATCCTCTGTGCATTTCAAATAGCTCATTACACAAGATTTATGTTACTACCTGAATAAAATTATATAGACTTTATATTTATAAAATATAGTTATTTGTGCATACTATATAAAATATATGGCTGACATTGAAAACAGGTGTTTTGTTTTCCTTTTGCATGTTATTTGCAAGATCTACAATGAAACACTTACCTAGATAAATGATTTTACACATCAGGTTAAAAGTAAAATGAATTATTAAAATGAGAAAACTTTAATAACATACTCATGTATACATTGAAGGTAATTTTTTTCCAAGGTTATTTACAACATGAAACAAAAAGTAAAATAAACTGTATTATTTCTTTTAATACTGACTTTATAAGTGGGAAATCTTGCAAATAGAAGATTTTCTTTTAAACAACTATTTACTAAAAAGCAGTATGGAGAATAATTTCATCTACAGCTTCACTTTTGGATAGTTTGTTGATTTTTCAAGTGTAAAGTTCTTTCATTAGGTTTGTACCCCAGTTTGCACTCATATGTCTGTTGCTGTAATCCTAAACACTAGAACACTAAGTTTCAGATTTTAGGAAAACGAAACACAAAGTGGTGTAGCTTTTAGCTTAAGGGAATAGAGGCTGTTATTTGCCCTCCTCTGATTTGAAATTCATGAAACTCTGCATCTGAGGGCTTTTATCTACTTGTCTCACATGTACAAATCAGCAAGAAATTAACTTTGCTTCAGAAATCTGTCCAGATTTCAAAATATTTCTTCACTTTTTTTAATCATGATGTTTGATTCAAGTATTATCCAGGAAAGAGAGGGGGGGAGGAAAGAAGGAAGGAAGGAAGGAGGAAGGAAGGAAAAAAGAAAGAAAGAAAGAAAGAAAGAAAGAAAGAAAGAAAGAAAGAAAGACCAATTCACTTGGATCATATGGTAAAAAAGCAGGTTCAAGGGAGTTTTTCACCAGCAGTTTTTTACACCTTCATTGATAAAATAATTTTAGAAAATATCAAAGTGAAAGACAGCTACTACTGATCAGTTGGCAAGCATTTTCATTGCATGCACTAGTGGTCAACTGGGAGGTGTGTTTTGCAATGAATTGAAACTGAATCCCACAAAACAGACAGCAGGACAAAATACACAGAAACAGAAAATATGGAGTTTTGTAGAATTGTATTTTCTTATAGGATCATATAATCCTACAAGATTATATTCTAGCTGTCCAAAATGGTGGTGGTGGGGTCATACTTCCTGTAAAGCTAAGTGCAATCTGTTATCCTCAGTTTGAGTAACCACTTATAAAAATGTTTCCTTGATAATTAAAAACCTGTGAATTTAATCACTACATTTATTCCTGGAACAAAAGAATAGAGTTGATTTTCAGTTGACTGGAAAACTGAGTTTGACTGATGCTTCATGCCAATTATCTGACTCAATCTTAATACAATGACTTTATGAAGCTCTATAAAGGAATAAAAAGCTCTGAGCTTTTTAAAAAAATAGATTTAAATTGCTATATATGTTTATATAAAGAGTTCCATATTCTCTTCTAATAAGTTTTCAGTGTGTTATAATTATCTATAAAATATTTAAATAGATTATATTTTCAGCAAATGAATCTCTTTCTGTTTGGTTTTCATGCCCTTGATAAGGCCAAGACAGAAATTGTTTTTTTCCTGTCATGACTCTTAGATCTAAGCTGTAACTTTATAAAATCTTGAGCCATTTTATCATGTCTTCCATGGATGATATGACATGTTCAGTCAGACATGATAACTGATGTGCTTAAAAGGACTACAGCTTCATTTAATATCTAAACAGAGATTCTCAACTGGCCAAAAGATGCAGTTTTAACAAAATAGATATTTGTGAGAAGGGGAAAAGGATAAAAAAAATCCTCATTACTAAGGAGCATAATCTTTAAAAAAAAGCAAGATCAGTTGCTTGCCTGGCATGTGAATAAATGTGTTGAGATTACTACATTTGGCCTCTCACTGTTCTCTATTAATCATAGATTAAGTGGAGAAATATATAGCAATATCCTGAGTTGTTGGCTACTAAATGTTAGGTGAGTCTGTAATATGGTAATCCTTGCCTGTCATCTGACAGGATAAGAGGGGTGACCTAGCATTACCAAGAGCTAACAGGGACCGGATATTTCCCTTTCTGTAGTGTGCCCAGCTGGGTTTTGGGGATGATATCAACTGAGATCCCAGGATAGAAATGGTGGGACTATATTATGTGAGGGACCATCTCTACCCGTGTGTTCTACCCAATAGGCCTGTTTTGTTTTCTATCATCTAATCCAAACCATTAGGCCTCATTAGCAAGAAATGCCACTTAGTGGGGCCTAGCATGTATACCTTTTCCGCCATAGGAAATTCTGCAGATATTAGAATGACCCAACCCTGCTAGCCTTTCACAAGGCTCTAAAGACTTGATGCTATGCCAGATTATTCCTGTTCATTGAATGGGCATGTATAAGAGGAAAAGTTATCCGTCATTGTATCAAGGTGGAATTATTTTTGTTTTTCTTAGATCTTTCAAGTCAGTTGGCAATGAAAAGTAAATTGAATTATGGAAGGCTGATTTAACATTTTCTCTATGCAGTGCTAACAGGAGGGAGGGAGGGAGGGAGAAGGAGGGGGGAGGAAGAACCATGGATATTCAGCTTATTGAGAAAGTGAACTAAGAAAAAAAAAGTGACACCTACAAAGCCCTGGTACGCCCAGGTACGCCTGGTGCGCCAGTTGCGACCCTACCTGAATCGGGAGGCTCTCACAACAGTCACTCGGGCCCTTGTGACCTCTAGGCTGGAATACTGCAATGTGCTCTACATGGGGCTGCCCTTGAGGAGCATCCGGCGACTTCAGCTAGTGCAGAACGCAGCCGCGCGAGTGATTGCGGGTGCACCTCGATTCACCCGCATTACACCTATCCTCCGCGAGCTGCGCTGGCTACCTGTCGATCTCCGGATGCGCTTCAAGGTGCTACTAATCACCCATAAAGCCCTACATGGCAGTGGATCTGGATACTTGAGAGACCGCCTTCTGCCAATTACCTCCCTACGACCTATAAGATCACACAGACTAGGCCTCCTCCGCATCCCATCGGCCAGCCAGTGTCGGCTGGCAACTACAAGGAGGAGGGCCTTCTCAGCAGTAGCCCCGACCCTTTGGAACGAGCTCCCCGTGGAGATTCGTACCCTCTCCACCGTCCCGGCCTTCCGCACAGCCCTGAAGAACTGGCTCGCCCGTCAGGCCTGGGGATAAGGATTCCTACCCCGCCCGAATGATGAATGCATGTTGTTTGCTATTTTATTATATGTTGTAATCTTAACGTTGTATTTTCCCTTCCCTGGTTTTTTGTGAGCCGCCCTGAGTCCCCTTAGGGAAAAGGGCGGCCTATAAATGTTAATAAAACCAAAACCAAAACCAAAAGCCAGTTGCAGCTGACTCTAAAATACCTTTTATGTAGCTTTGAAATACGATTGTCTCATCTTACACTGGAAATTTGGGAGGGCACATATCACCGAGCTAAATCTATATCAGGAAGACCTAAGAAACACTGCCATATAAAATTATTTGGTGCCTCTAAATCCATTGCCAGTACTAGGTCACCTAATAATACAGGTGCTCATTTTGCAATGCTTCATTTTTGCTAGGCATGTGGAGAAATTTGTCTCTGATGGAAGTCAGAGAAATGACATTCTGCCCAATGTGTCCTTATAATGTCAGTTTAGCAAATGCATTCCAAGACCAAAAGTCAGGCTGCACAAATTTTTCTTTTTCTGCAAAAAGCATTCCTTTCCTATAGCACAGCTTGCCAATGCAAATCTGCAAGGCCTAGTTGAGAAGCCCTTTAAAAGGATGATAGCTATCAAGGGAAATCTTACTTTACGCTGACAGATGTGGCATATCCCAAGGCAGCATGAATGGGTGCTATGATAGGATAAAAAAGAGAGAGGGGAGGGAGAGAGAAAGGCACACAGAGAGAAAGACATATAACTACATTTGAGGACAAAATCTGTTTTCATTTCATGTAACAAAGTGCTCCTCGTCAATGATCTCCTTGATCAGCTAGAAATAAGGTATAAAAGCTGATTTTTTGCCACTGCCTTCCTTATTTTGTTAAGAGTTTGTATTCCTTATTGGGATGAGGAAAAACAGTACTTTTTAAAAGTCTCCATGATATCCTGTATCTCTACTCCCTTTGCATACATATATGTTCACTAAGCAATGCTAAAAAAAATTCTGCATCCAAAATATACGGTAGTTATTGTACTGTGCAATTAAATGAAATGGGCCTAATGAAATGGGGCAGGGCAATATAAAAATAATTAGATGGGAATTAGGAATTACTCTTTGGAATGGAAGCAGAACACAGAAGGTATCAGAATGACATAGTAAAAATGTTAGTGAGGAGGATGGTTGATAAGGGAGGATGGAAAATATGGTAGAGAGGAGTAGCAAGAGAGAAGAAGGAAGCTGAGCCGTAACAGTGGCAGATTCATTAATAGCACAAAAATGAGTAATAAATTTTGAATACTGTAGGGCAGTGATGGGGAACCTTTTTGGCTCATGTGCTATAAGTGGGGGGAGCAGAGGTGGGTCATGCATGGGTGTGCCACACCCATAATGTAATGTGTGACCCCCCAGTATGCATGCACGCATCACAGGCGCTTCCCCCATTTTTTGCATGCTTTTTTTGCCCTCCCCAGGCTCCAGAGGCTTTATAGGAGCCTGGGGAGGGCGAAAACAGCCTCCCCTGTCCCCCTGGAAGCCCTCCGGAGGTTTCAGGAGCTTCCCTGAAGCCTCCAGAGGGCAAAAAATGATCCTACGAGCAAACTGGAAGTCACTTCAGAGGTTTTATAGGAGCCTGGGGAGGGCAAAAACAGCCTCTCTCGTCCCCCCGGAAGCCCTCCGGAGGTTTCAGGAGCTTCCCTGAAGCCTCCAGAGGGCAAAAAACGATCCTACGAGCAAACTGGAAGTCACTTTATCCTCCAGAGCCTCCAGGGAAGCCTTCTGAAATTCCCTGAATGCTCCGGAGGACTAAAAACGATCCTACGAGCAAACTGGAAGTGACTTCCAGTTTGCTCGTAGGATCATTTTTTGCCCTCTGGAGGCTTCAGGGAAGCTCCTGAAACCTCCGGAGGGCTTCCGGGGGGACAGGGGAGGCTGTTTTCGCCCTCCCCAGGCTCCTATAAAGCCTCTGGAGCCTGGGGAGGGCAAAAAAAGCATGCAAAAAATGGGGGGAGCGCCTGTGATGCGTGCATGCGGGAAGCCTTCTGAAATTCCCTGAAGGCTCCGGAGGTCTTAAACCGATCCTAAAGAAACCGGAAGTCTGTTCCCGAACTTCTGGTTTGCACATAGGCCCATTTTTTTTGCACTCCAGAGGCTTCAGGGAAGCTCCTGAAGCCTCCGGAGGGCCTCTGGGGGGACTCTTTTCGCCCTTCCGGACTCCTATGAAGCCTCTGGAGCGTGGGGAGGGTGAAAAATGGCTTTAAAAAAGGCTGAACTCAGCTGGCCAGCTTGCGCATGCCTGCCGGCAGCTGACAGGGCAACACCTTGTGTGCCCTGACAAATGGCTCCACATGCCACCTGTGGCACACGTGCCATAGGTTCGCCATCACGGCTGTAGGGAGTTCCATCTGCATTCCTTAACGGCAGTATGTTGCCTCCATGCCATAGGTTGTACTGGTTTGCTTTATGGAATGCCACTAAGTCTAAAGAATCTTCATGAAATTGAAGATACTTGCATTTTAAGATGTCAGGAATTTTGCCTTCTTTTACACACTGAGGGTGTTGTGCATTTTCTGAATTATTCATTATGCTGGGACCTCGGGGATACCCTTGAGCTGCGATTTACTGCTTCATAGCTGGAACATCGTGAGTGAAAGGGGGCTGCTGCCGATGAGAGGAGAATGAAGAGCGTCAGCGGCTGCCAATGTGGGTGCGGTCAGCGGTGGCGGTGGGACGCCCAGCTTGGGATCTCTGCAACTGGCGTGGATGGGCTCAGCACCAGCTTCCCGCTACCCCCCTTGAACTCAGCTGGCATGGGTGTGGTCATCGGAACGCCCAGCCTGGGGTCTCTGAAGCCAGCATAGGTGTGCTCAGCAGCAGCGGCAGTGGGTCACCTGGCTTGGGATCTCTACAGCCGGCGTGGGTGTGCCCAGTAGCAGCTTCCCGCTACCCCCCTTGAACACTGTTGGCTCCCCCTCCCCGTGGACATGTCATCTCCTTGTTCCATCTCCCTGTGATGTCATCCCATTTGGTTGATGCCATACTCTTCTCTATGCTATACTGTGACAGAATTTTATTCCCTTCGGGAACTCCCACTTTCCCGAGGATGGCCTTCTTGTCTATCAAGACGCTTCCTTAATGATGGATCTTGGGATCCCGAGAGGTGGATGCGAAGAAGAGACTTCTTAGGTTTTTTTTACAGGGGTATTTAAATCAAATTTTAAGGGGAGGACGGGGGGGGGGGTTGATACGGATTGCTCAGACAGGCTTGGGGGGAGTCTGCCAGGGCACAGGCCAGAGCTAACTAATGGATGTGGGTTGGGAGTGCTGGGAAGGGTTGGGATTCCAGGGAAGACATTAAGCCATTCCATTGTGGGGTTCACCATCTCTACTGTTTGTGGGAGAGGCAGATATGGTGGGGGCTGAAGGCCAAATTATGTTGATGGGACGCGGATCCGCTGTTTAAGAGCGATCGTGCGTTCCGACCCTCATCACCCTTCTCACACCCATGGGTGCTTGGGATTACAGGACCCTGGTCTCCGGCTGGTGTCGCTTAACACCAGGTCCATGGTACATAAGGCTCCCCTCATTTACGACCTCATACAAAAAGGTAGAGCGGACCTGGCATGCATTATGGAGACCTGGTTGGGCCATGAGGGGGGTGTTCCCCTTAGTGAATTATGCCCACCAGGCTTCCGGGCGTTTCACCAGCCGAGAGCCCAGGGCAGGGGTGGGGGGTGGCGGTAGTTATTAGGGAAAGTCTCAGACCTTAGGAGGTCACTGTGTCTCAGATAGGCGGGTGTGAGTCCCTTTTTGTGAAATGGGGCCTTGGAGTTCAGGTGGGCCTTTTTGTTACGTACCTGTCTCCCTGCTACGTTTCATCGGCCCTGCCGGAGCTGCTAAATGTGTTAGCTGAATTGACGGTTGATTTCCCCAGACTTATGATCCTGGGGGATTTCAATCTGCCTTCCATTGGCGAGACATCTGAGTCAGCTCGGGAGTTCATGGCTTCCATGACGGCTATGGACCTAACTCAGTTAATTCAAGACCCCACCCATAATTGGGGACACACGCTCGACCTGATTTTTCTCTCTGGGCAGTGGATGAATGATCTAGATTTAGGGGATATTTCTATCCAACCCTTGTCATGGTCGGATCATTTCCTCATCAGGTTTGACTTCTATACTGCTACTCCTCACTGCAGGGAGGCGGAACCGACTAGATGGTTCCCCCCAGGCACCTGATGCAGCCTGAAAGGTTCCTGATGGAGCTTGGGACTTTTCCTGAATCCCTTGCTCACAAATCGACCAAAGCCCTAGTGGAAGCCTGGGATAGGGCGGCCACTGGGGCTTTGGGTCGTGTTGTGCCTTTGCAGCCTCTGACCCGGTATTGATCCCGGGTAGCTCCCTGGTTTACCGAGGAGCTCCGGGAGATGAAACACTGGAAAAGACGCCTAGAGAGTGGGTGGAGGGCCAGCCGGTCCGAATCTGATCAAACACTAGTAAGAATTCATATTAAATCCTACTTAGTGGTGATAAAAGCGGCAAAACGACAACATTTTTCCGCTCTTATCGCATCCGCAGATAACTGCCCAGCTGCCCTGTTTAGGGTGACCCGCTCCTTACTTAACCAAGGAGCTGGGAAAGACCCCTTACAGGCTAGGCCTGAAGAATTTGTTCAGTATCTGCAGGATAAAATTGCTCAGATCTGGACAGGCTTGGACTCTGACTGGGTAGATTCGGGCGAGTCGACGGGGATGAATCTTGTGGAGACCATCTGGGATGAGTTTGATCCTGTGACCCCTGAGGGCATGGACAGGATTATGGGGAGACTCAGTGCTGCCACTTGTGTGCTGGACCTGTGTCCCTCTTGGTTAGTCTCGGCTTCCCGGGAGGTGACATGAGGCTGGCTCCAGGTGATTATCAACGCTTCATTGAGAGAGGGGCTCTTTCCCACCGCCTTGAAGGAGGCAGTGGTGAGGCCCCTCCTTAAGAAGACTTCCCTGGATCCAGCTTCTTTAGCCAACTATCGTCCGGTCTCCAACCTTCGCTTTGTAGTGAAGGTTGTTGAGAATGCGGTAGCACATCAGCTTCCCCAGTCCCTGGATGAAGCTGTCTACCTGGATCTGTTTCAGTCATGTTTCAGGCCCGGATGCAGCACAGAGATGGCATTGGACGCATTGGTCGATGATCTATGGTGGGCCCGGGACAGGGGCTGCTCCTCTGTCCTGGTCCTATTAGACTTCTCAGCAGCTTTTGATACCATCGACCATGGTATCCTACTGCAACAACTCAAGGGGTTGGGAGTGGGGGGCACCGTTTTACGGTGGTTCTCCTCCTACCTGTCAGATCGGTTGCAGTTTGTGTTGACTGGAGGGCAGGGATCGACCCCGAGGTGCATCATTTGTGGGGTGCCCCAGGGGTCGGTTCTCTCACCCCTCCAGTTCAACATATATATGAAACCACTGGGTGAGATCATCCGTGGTTTTGGGGTACGGTATCATCAATATGCTGATGATACCCAGCTTTCCATCTCTACCCCAAACCACCCAAACGATGCCCTCGATATGAAGTCCCGATGCCTGGACGCTGTGCAGATCTGGATGGGGAGGAACAGGCTTAAGCTCAATCCCTCCAAGATGGAGTGGCTGTGGTTTCTGTCACCCCAATTTGTGCACCTTGTTCCATCTTTGATGATAGGGAAGAAATTTTAGCCCCCTCAGAAAGGGCCCAAAATCTGGGTGTCCTCCTGGATATGCGCCTTAGTTTAGAAGAACACCTGACGGCTGTGACCAGGGGGGCTTTTTACCAGGTTTGCCTGGTACGTCAGTTGCGCCCCTTCCTGGATCGGCATGCTCTGTGCACAGTCACTCATGCCCTCATCCTTTCTCGCCTGGACTACTGTAACGCTCTCTACATGGGGCTGCCCTTGAAGAGCACCCGGAAGCTTCAACTGGTCCAGGTGCTCCCATGTTACACCCCTTTTAGGTGGCCTGCACTGGTTGCCGGTTGTATTCCGGGTGCGATTCAAGGTACTAATTATGACCTTTAAAGCACTCCATGGCTTAGGCCCAGGGTACCTGCGAGACCACCTACTGCCACCGGTAGCCTCCCATCGTCCAGTGCGATCCCACAGAGTTGGCCTCCTCAGGATGCCGTCGGCAAGACAGGGTCGGCTAGTGACCCCCAGGGGGAGAGCCTTCTATGTGGGAGCACCTTCCCTCTGGAATGAGTTGCCCTTGGAGCTTCGTATAATCCCCGACCTCCGGTCCTTCCAACGCGCCCTAAAAAGTTGGCTTTTCCAGCAAGCCAGCCTGGCCTGAACAAAACAAAACAAATTATTGATCACTGTTAATTTTAATTCGATTTTTTTTAAAAAAATGTCATTGTCAATTTTAATTGAGTTTGGGATATTCTATTTAATTTTTTTAAAAAACTTTTGTATTATGTGTTTGTTTTAATGTTGTACGCCGCCCTGAGTCCTTGGGAGAAGGGCGGCATATAAATCTAATAAACCTACACCTAAACCATGCTACATTACAAAATATAAATATTGTATGATGATTAACTGATAACAAAGTGTGGCCATTATTTTAAGGTCATATGTAACAACTCCTAATAGCATAAGCATCATGAACTGTTCAATTTAACTATCCAAAGAATATTCACTGTGCAAATATAAATGTTAGAAAGTTATAATATTTATAGTCTCATCTATTTGAAGGTTAATTAAACATGGTGATGTGTATTGCAAAACTGTAATGTAATGTGGAATAACATTTGATATTCCTGCCACATGTTTTATTTTTCACTGTTAACTGAAAATTATGATCAATTTCTAATGTCAATTTGCAGTTATTATCCTATTTTCTAGTATCAAACTAATTGCAACTTTAAATGTTCTTGAATAACTTTAATGAACAAGTATCCAAAACTATTTTGAAAAAGGTTACATATGTGCATACCTGAGATTTATTTTTATGTTTTTGCTTTCATCCTAGTCCACACATCCAGCTGCAACATTAATAACAAGCAAAGGAACAAGGAAAAAGAGAAAACAAGGAAACTGCATTAGACTTCTTGTGGGAATTCTCGTTCCTTCTAGTTTTTACTAAAAGGTATGCCTAAAAGTGAAATTCAATTATTTTTTCATTGTCCTTATTTGTCTATTTGAATTCTAAAGTCCCAGAGCTCTTCAGTATATTCAGACTAATACTTTGACTATTTTGTGCTCCCATCAGTTCCTGCTTGCAAGAAAATGGTATTTTTTGCAGATGTACTGCATCATTGCTGCTCCTTTGTTATGCCATTGTTCATAGTTCTGGAAGAAATGTCCTTTTAGGTTCAGTTCCAACTGGGGAGAAAGAAACTGGAAACATGGAAGCTGCTTGGAAAGATGGTTTAATGGTATACAGGACCACATGGTTTTAAGGTCCTGGCCAAAGAAAAAGCACATGGGTGGGAAAGATAGATAGATTTATACCCTCTCTTGGGCCCTGCCTTGGAGCTTCCTGTTCCTGTGTAAGAAATGTATTCTGATTGGTTGTCACACTCCCATGGGGCCATGCAGGGGTAACTTTGTAGTGTTTTGAGTCCCAAGCTTGGTTGAATTTTGCTGGGTGATGTAATCTCCCCCAGGTGTCATGTGGTGAGTTCTGTTGCTAGATGGGTAGAGAGCTAATCCTACCTTTTTTGAATCTTGGGTGAGGGCATTTGCTTATGAATAGACCTAGCTATCTCTTTATTTCTTAAGTGCTGACTTCTGCTGTGGCTATTGAGGAGGATGGGGGCTATTAAGAATGAATCTGTTTCCTGCCTTACAAAACATGTTTCTTCTTTTCTCCATTTCTCATCCAGGAAAATATAATATTCTGCCTTTTTAATATTTCCTAGAATATTTCATCCTTCTAGGACAGTGGTTCTCAACCTGTGGGTCAGGACCCCTTTGGGGATTGAACAACCCTTTCACAGGGTTCGCCTAAGACCATTAGAAAACCCATATTTTCAATGGTCTTAGGGACCGAGACCCCAATTTTATGGTTGGGGGTTACCACAACATGAGGAACTGTATTAAAGGGTCACGACATTGGGAAGGTTGAGGACCACTGTTCTAGGAGAAGGGTGGGTGCTAACTTCTTACATTAGTCAGCCCGTACAATCTTTTTGCAGCAGCTACTTAGCTAATCTATTGTTCTCTGCTGAAACATTTGAAGACAGATATCTCCTATCTGTTGCTGTCTTTTCACTTCTGGCATTTGTTTTTTAGGGCTTGGTCTTGTGCACCCAGAATTAAATCCTTTGTCTTTTTCTTTAACTTCCTGCTTTTAGCCATTCTCATATCTTGTTATCTGATTTGTCTTTGAGTTTATATGTGCATATGTGTATGTGTGTTTGTGTTTATGCACCATGCAATAGTTTGCCTTGCCATATCTCTGTCCTATTCTATAGTTTGTCTTTCTTATAGGTCAATTTGGTATCTAGTATTCAGTAAGTCTTTCTGGTATACTAGCTTGAGTACTTCTTCACTGCCTTCAGATTTTTTTTTTATGCAACTGTGTGATGTATTTTCAAAATTTCATGTCTGCCTATGAACTTTTATAAATAAAGACTGTCAACATTTCATCTATTGCTGCATGGATGAAGGACCTGATTTTATTATGATGATTGGTTACACAGTCAGCCAGATATTTAGACCAGATTATTTTTTATTATGTTTTATCTTATTTATATAGCTATCTCTTAAGGCAGTAGTTCACAGAAATCCAAGAGTAAGCATTTTACATCCAATGTAAATGATGATAGCAAAAACTATGAACAAACACAACAAGGAGGCCAGTAAAGATATAGTGAAGGATCTCCTAGTAAATGCAAATATTTTCCAAGTCTCCAGGCTCTTGAATACTGAAGGATCTACCTGAAGAGATGTCAAAAATTTTGTCAATTATCCTTGAGAAATTTTAGAGGACTGGATAGACATTAAAACTGAAGAAGAGCAAATGTAGCACTTCTTTTCAAGAAAAAATAAAAAGGAATAAATATCAACCAGTAAGTCTAAACCAAGTAATAAAACAGAACATTTGTAGCAGAGGTGGGTTCTGGCTGGCGTTACTGCCAGTTTGCTCCTGCACATGCATGTGTGCACACACACAAGCTGGAAGCGTGCTGCATGCACATAAACAGTTTAATGGAAATTGTTCTGCGTATGCGCAGAACAGAAAAACAAGATGGCGTTGGTGACGGTGGCTACTAGGGAACTGGTTCAGAGGCATGTCCATTCTGGTTCGCTGCCGGTTCTGCAACCCAGGCCAGAATACCACAACTGGTTCGGCCGAACCGGTAGGAACCCACCTCTGATTTGTAGACATCCTAAAGACAATGCTTCAATTGATAACAGCTGATATGTTGGGTCAAAATAGATCATGGGAGTTATTGAATTCTGGGTTGACAGAAGATGCACGGACAGCTGAGGTAACAGGAACAGCGATTTTTTAACAGGAACGAGGTAAAATTCAGTACCATGCCCCTGCTTGACACTATTTATACAGAAGCTGTCAAGCAGGGCAGCCAATAGCGATACAGCAGAAAGCCCGCTTCCAGCCTGGCATGTCTTAGCCAATAGGCATGAGCATTTGGTTGCTGGGCTGTCAGTCGTATTTCGAGGACTTGTCGCAAATCGAGGACATAACACTCCTTCCCCCCCAATGAGGACACATGTGCAGTGGTAGCTCATGCGTACTCGCTTAAATAGCGGGGCGGCACCGGACCCACCCAGAATGCCTCAGTTGTGGCTTGGCGGGTGGAGAGGTAGGTTGTTCCTGTGGTAGCTCCTCCCCAACGGGTGATGTCACCACGGCCCATCCCTGCAGGCTAGCTTGATTCTTTAAGTAAGTCATGGAGTGCAGTCACAGAAGAGTGATTGTGTGGTTAGACTGCCAGAAGATGGTAGCTTTGTAGGGAAGGTCTGGCTGGGGGAAGGCCTCAGTAGGTAGGCGACACCTGTTGATCCATGTGGCGCCGCCACTCTCTCCCATCTGGAACTCCACCCCTGTAAAAACAGGGGCCAGTTACTTAGGTGATGGTGGCAGGCACCCACCTAGGGTCCCCCAAGAAATCTCCTGGCATATACCAGGTCCCCCTCCCCGATTGGCATGGAGGAGTCCCCAGGTTGCCAGGCTGCGTGGCACTGTAAAGCAGATACAGCCTGTCTAAAGTGGCCCTCAGGTGCCAGCCCATAAGCAGCTCTGCAGGGCTTTTATATATCAGGGGGCACGGGGTAGACCAAGGAGATAAGCTGCCACCCTGTCGGGTCAGCCTCCTTGGTCCATTAGCCCCAGCGCTTCTTTGGATGAGTGGATAGCGTGTTCTGCTCAGCCATCACAAGCAGAGTGGTAGGGGGCAGTGAGGGCATGGTGGATCCCTAAGCCGGCCAGAAATTCCTGGAAGGCTGCAGTGGCAAACTGGGTGCCGTTGTCAGACACTATGGTGTCTGGCAGCCCGTGGGTGGTGAAAATGCGCTGCAGCCCCTGGATGATTGCCTCAGTGATGGTGGATGCCATGAGCAGGAGCTCTACCCACTTAGAGTAGGTGTCCATGACCAGTAGGAAATTCTGGCCATGGAAAGGACCCACAAAATTCTGGCCATGGAAAGGACCCACAAAGACCAAGGCCCCGGGGCAACTCCCAGTGCATCTGGAGGGGCCGGCTGGGACTCCTGGCAGGGGGAACAGCAGCTGACCCAGGTCTCAATGGCCTCATCCATCTTGGACCACCAGACATAGCTGCAGGCCAAGGTCTTTATGCATGCTATGCCAAGGTAGCCCAGATGGAGGCGGTCCAGGACCTGGGTGCATAAGGAGGGGGGAATGACCACCCGGTCCCCCCAGAGCAAGCACCCGCCTTGGAGGGAGAGCCCCAGTTGGCGGTTCTTGAAGGGGCAGAATTCTTTGGCCACTTTGCCCAAAGACCACCCCCTCTGAACCCAAGTGAAAACTTGGGAGAGGATGGGGTCTGCCAAGGAGTGAGTTGTCATGTCTGAGGATGAGAGGGGCAGGTCCATGGTGTTGATGGACAGGACCAAAAAGAGGGGGTGGAATCAGGGCCAGTGGCAGGGAGAGGCATCGACTGTGGGCATCAGCGTGCCCAATCTGCTTGCCTAGACGGTACTGCAGTGTATAGGAATATGCTGCAAGGAACTCCATCCATCGAGACATGCATGGGGACAGAATGGGCAGGGTAGGATGGTTACCGGCCAGAAGCCCAAGGAGAGGCTTGTGGTCAGTGAGTAACATAAAATGCTATCCATAGAGATAATCGTGAAACTTTTTAATCCTGGACACTGCAGCCAGAGCCTCTCTTGTCGATCTGGCTGTAGTTCCTCTCAGTGGAGGAGAGTGTCTAGGAATGAAAAACTATGGGGGCTTCCAAGCCATTGGGAAGGACATGGCTCATGACACCTCCCACACTGAAAGGGAGGCATCACACCAATGTCAGCGGCAACCTATCACTATACTGTACTAGGACAGCCGCTGACGTAAGCATGGCTCTGACAGCCACAAACACATGCACTTCACGGCTGCCCCAGCGCCAGACCGCTGATCGTTCGAGCAACTGATGAAGCAGCTCAGCTAGTGATGCCTTGTGAGGTAAAAATGGTGGGTAAAAATTCAAGAGACCGAGGAATGCCTGCAGCTCCGCCTTAGAGGCAGGAGTGGTGGCATTTCTGATGGCTTCAAGTTTGGGAGGGTGGAGTGGATGCCCTGGACGTCCACAAGGAAGTCCAGGAACTCCACCTGGGGCACAGCAAAGTAGCATTTGCTGCATTTTAATTTCAAACCTGTGCCCCTAAAATGGTTGAGAACCTTCCTTAGGACTTCAATGAATCCTGATTGACTGCTGGCTGCGATCAGAATGTCATTGAAGTAGGGAACAAGGCAAATGCTCCATGAGGCTCTGGAAGATTCCTGGGGCAATGGAGACGCCAAAGTCATATCCAGTTTCGCAAAGATCCAGCCCTGCCCTAAGGAATGGAGCAGGTGCTGAACCACAGGAACTGGATATGGGTTTGCCTGGAGGCCCTTGGATCGTCGACGTATAGTTGGCGGAGATCCTGATGGACCCATCGGCCTTAATGGGGACCACAATGGGGTTCTCCCATTTGGAGTGGCTGACAGGCTCCAGGATGCCCTGTGCCAAGAGCTTGTCGAGGCCCTGTGCCAAGAGCTTGTCAAGACCCAAAGCATCAACTTTGGGCCTCAAGGCAAACGGCACCCTGTGTGCCTTAACCCTGATAGGGACAACCTGTGGGTCTAAGTTCAGGGAGATGGGGAATCCCTTATATTTACTGAGCATTCCGTCGAAGACGTCAGACAAACGAGCTAGCCCCAGGAAAGGAAACCAATCAAGGCCCAAGAGGGCTGGCAGGGGCTTCCCCACAACTAAGATGAGTAGTCTGCCATGGAATTGGCCATAGGCCACCCAGAAAGTCATGCTACCCAGGGTAGGGCTTTCAGTCCCCTGGTAGTCTTTGAGGGTGGTGTCCGCCGGGGTCAGTTGGTCAAGGGTCACAGAGGGGCACAGGGTGCTCCAGGAGAGAAGGTATCTGGAGGATCCAGAGTCCACCTCCATTGAGCAGGGAGCCCCTTCGATGAGAAGGAAGACGGTGATTTTCATAGCATCAGCTGACCCCTTGCTGACCAATGCTGCAGGGAGATCTGAGAGACAGCAAAGCAGTAATCCCTGGAAGGTTGAGTACGGTGTTGCTGGCGACCCCCACCCAGATGGTAGTCAGTGGTTGCCAGTGGTGACAAGGTGGCATGGCAGACGTGGGTAAGGTGGCCCTTTTTATTGCAGCGATGGCAAACTGCTGCTTTAAAAAGGCAGACGATACGAGCGTGGTTGCCACCGCAACCCACACATTGGCTAGCCTGTGGAGCGGGGGTGGCCATCCATCTGGGCTGCGCCCTGAGGCAATCGACCTGGTTCTTCTTGAGGTCATCTAGAGGGGCCAGCTTGTTGATGAGACAGGTGTGCAGAGGTGGATCGACCAGCTGCTGGCACCTTTGTATTTCAACTGTGGACCGGTCAGAGAGCTCCGGAGCCCTGGCTTCATCCACAGCCATTTGCAAGGCAATGTCAGAACAAGCCAGCAACCTCCGCTTGAGGCAGATGTCGTGAACCCCACAGACAAATTGTTATCTCCTTTGAGAAAGTTATCAATCTTACTGCATAATATTATTGTGGAAGTTTTATAGCATATAATGTTGAATCACATATAATATCATAAGAATAAAACATATGGAACGGGGATTCCGGAAGTTACCAGAAACCAGTTATTGTAACTTTCCCTAGTGTAGCAGTATAATAAGAGAAAATAAGAGAGAGGGGGGGGGAAAACTACATGGAAAAAACTGCAGCTACGGTACTTTAGCTTCAACTTCATGGGATAACAAAAGTCTCTTCTGTATCATTTAGTGATAACTATATTCTTGCTAAGCACACTATAGCTTTTAACTTTCTCAAATTTGTCTTACTTTAGTTCCTGGCATAACAGCTAGCAAAGAGGTAGTTGACACTGCTGCATATTAAAGATCGAGATATTTTAATACCAGTTGACAGCCTTTTAAGAACTTCTGCATTTTTAGCTTGATTTACAGGAATATAACACTATTACCACTAATGGGAATTGTGAATGTAACCTTATCAGTGTTAAAAAGCAAGATAGCTGCATATCTGCATATGCCTACTTTCTAAGGGAATACAAGGGCTTCATATTAGCTAAATATTTGTTTGCTAATCCAGGGGCTTTTTTCATACATTCCTGATTCAGAATCTTACGATTAACAAATAGAATAATAAGTAAGAGCTCTTTTGAACTAGAAGAGTAAAATTAGGGGAGTAACATAACAAGACAAATCAATGTTTCTTCAAGCTAGGCATTAGGGGAGTACAAACACACACATAAACTTGTCATACATAAATTCATACAAATGTTGTGTTCTTCCTTCTCAACATGGTTATTGTCATTTGGCTATTGTTTCAAAATCTTAGAATTATGGAAAAGCTGCCTGGGAATGGAGATGTCATTTTCCAGGCATATTCATTTCTAGTGAAATATGTGATGGTGTTGTAAGAAACACTCACCCCCTTGAAGAATGAAATATTTTGAGAAATATTAGAAAGGCATAATATTACATTTCCCTGGATGAGAAATGGAGAAACATGCTCTTGGAAATCAGCCCTCCATGTTTCTTAATAATCCTCAGCAGATGTCAGCATTTAAGAGATAAAGAGTTTATTGAAAGAAGCCAAGTATCTAGGTAGCTCTATTCATAAGCAAATAGCCTTCACCCAAGAGCCAAAACAGGGCAAAGCCATTATTTATTGCATTACCCTCAGCAACTTCAACAAAACTTAGCTCAGATAACCTATAGAGCCAGCTATGATCGCTACATAATGCCTACAACAGCCAATAAAATACATGTTCTTACACAGGAACAGGAAGCTCAAGTGCAAAGCCCAAGAGAAGGTATTAAACCCAGCCCCACTCTCAATTTCATGTGGTCAACTGCCCACAATCACATGTGCTTGGTGGTTCTGCTTTATCAATAAATGGTCTTTCTTTCCAATCAGCCTCCAGCCTCCATTTTGTCTCCAGTGCCTTTCTTCCAGCTTTGAACTCAACCAGATAGATATTTCTTCCCACAGTGTAATGATACTTAACTTTAACAGCCAGGTGCTTTTTACAACAGCTGCAAACAGGATTATAGGCAAGCTGTCAATATAGGGGCCTTACATCCAGCAGAGAAAAATAAAGCTGGGCAAACTTTAAACTGGCTAGCAAATCAACAGACAGGAATAAGATGGGGTTGCTGGTAACATCTATTTATATAACCAGGGAAAATCAAGCTTCTCATTGGAATGTAAAACTGACTATAACTCAATAGGCTTGCTGATAAGATTACTTGTCAATTCTGAGTTTAAGCAACTGGGAAAGCAATTTCATGAATGGGAAAACAGACTTCCACAATCCGCACAAAACTTCAGTGTTTCATGACTGAAAGTGAAAGTTTTACAATCATTTGCGTAGCCTGACTGGTTGACAAAGAAGATTTGAAACTGCTTTTAATCTTCTTGCTCCTGTGGCAATATCTTAAGTCTGAGAAGGAAAAGTTAAATGCATACAGTACAGTATTCTTGTTAACATTTTTTTCAGAAAAGTGGAAAAACTAAAAAGAAAAAAAATATTAGCAATGTTAGTACTTGAATGTCTATGAGATTCTCAGGTCACCACCAAGTACTACAACTACCACCTTGTAAAAAGTAATACTAATGTTGGATGTATTGTTTTTAATGTTGCTGTGTCCTAGGAAACATGAATTGAACTGAGACCAGTACAAAACTTTTTTATATATAATTCAACAATTTAAAGCTATAAAAAAAAGATAATTCAGAGTTGCCCAGAGCTGCAAGATGGGAGGTATGTAAGTTTAATAAATACATTCAGTTGTGTTTTATTTATTTATTATGAAGCATTAGAATCACTTTCTGATTGAAAGTATAGCTCTTAGCTTAATTTATTTCATCAAGTAAAGATACATTTTTTTGTTTATTTTATTTTTTATTTATTTTGTCAAGCAGTATATTAGACAACATATAAGTATAAATATGATTTTGAATCCATGATATATATACGAATAAAAGGAAACATTGGTATAGGGATATAATATTATATAAATATAATCCTTTATTTATTCCTTAGTTTCATAGAATAAAAAAGAAAGGATACTGAGGGAATGAAAGAAAAGATTCCCAGCAATTCATTCTTTCCTCAATTCCCTGCTATTCAATCTGTCTGCCATTTCCAGGGCAATCAGTTAGAAATTACATTTGAAACAAAAGGTGAGAAATTACAATAGACTGGATTCAAAAACTAAAATTAGCAAATTGCACTAGACTACTCAGGTAAACATTGCTTTCAGAATGCCAGAGATTCCCTCAATAAATAAACAAAAAGACCTTTCCTCCACAAGATTGCTATCTCGATCTGCAATCTTCTATATATAAAAATATCACTCTGTGTGTGTGTGTGTGTGTGTGTGTGTGTGTGTTTTCCAGCATAACTCTGGAATGTCTTGAGCAATTTTAACCAAACTAGGTACATAGATGACTTACTCTCTGGAAAGTAATACTGTGGGGGTAAGACACCCCTCGGGGTGTGTGTTCTGTTAAGATACAGCCTGTTGTGCCTTAAAATAACTTCTACTGTACAGAGCAGTGGAGTTACCATGGTAACAGCTTCACAGTACTCCACAAGAGGACTCCCTCTGGTAAGGGGGAAAATCCAACATTAGAAATTATGTTTGGTCTGGACATTTCCCCCCCATAAATAAATACCTGGGTAATGCCAGTTATTGGCTAGTGTTAAATAAGAAGGAAACGGTGGCTGAAATGACAAATAAGTGGGAAAAACACAGCAGAGTGCTTGACCACAGTGTTCTCCCTTTTGGAAATCTGGTAAATGATTTTTTTTCTTGGAATTCTGAGAAAGTAAGTGCTCTTTTTGCATGCGTTTGGGGGAGCAGGGGAAGACAACACTTTCTTATATAAGGAGTTATTGGGAGAAACTTAATTTGTGTCCATCTGCAGCCAGCAGACTTTGTACCATACTTTTGGAACAGAGTTAAGGAACAGCTTTAAGTTGTTCCCTAAGATATGATAGGATAGCAGTTGTTGGTTTTATGTCTTTTATAAATCAATACAAAGCAAAAACTTGGAAAGTTGCCTAGGATCATTTTAAAATTGGCCAGACTAAAAATTAAATCAATACATAACTCAGGGCTGCTAGACAAATGCAATAGATAGCATTTCAAAATATAGTAGCCCTAAATTAAATAACTAACTTTTGAACTAGTCATTTTTAATTGAAAAGGAAAAGGAGCCAGTTTTCTGAAATTTATAAATAATTTTATTGGCTGTTTGTTTAACTCCTAGATTTAAAATCTTTATCTGCCTCTCTTTTAAAGTATTCCACAACCCCACCCACACCCCAACAAAAACTCCAAACAACCCTGCATGCTACAGCTGTGATTAACTTTATAGATGCAGTTGGAATTTTAAAAATGCATCATGCCACAACTGCATTCTTACTAAAATTACTCTGTAACCTTGTGCTTAAGCCAAGTTTTAAATAATTCAGTGATATATTGAATGAATAAATTTGTACCACTTGTTCCTCTAAAAACTTGAGCATTTATTTTTCTTTGCCTTTTTTCTTCAAAAATGCAGCTGCCTAATATTCCTGATATATTGCATTTCAATTAAATTACACAGGTCTTGAGGGGAAAAACAGTTTGTCCTGATCTGTTTAATGTTGACAACAAATGTTTTTTACCATTTTTTCTGCACTGTCATAACCAGCAACATTATGTAATATCAAGCACTGTCACATTTTAACAAGAAAGGTTTTTGATCAAGCATTACACAAAGCTGCAGAAGGCAAGAAAACAATGAATCTAAAGTATTTTTTTTGTTTGGGGAAGATACAAATGTGAACAAAAAATAATGCTCAGCAAACATTACCACTTCACGTTTAATTGAAATGAAATACGAAAATGTGCTCTATAATAAATGGAATAAAAGTCTTATGTATGCAGCCTTCTAATTATTTGATCTCTTTTTTAGGTTTGTTGTTCAGATATGACAATTTTGTTTTCCATATGGGTAGCATATTATGAGGTCCTGACCCAAAAATTACTAACAACACACAAAGCAAACAAAGAAACATATATATATGCAGGCCATTTGATTTTTAAAATGCTAGTCTCTGTCTCTTTTTCTTGCTCTCTCTGTTTCTGTCAGCCTTTATACTGAACAGCTTACAACATTATAGCAGAATTCCTAAAGTCATTATCAAATATAGTAATTTATTCCATTTTGATGCAATTAAAACTAAAAAAAAACAATGAGATCTGTTATAAGGTTTGTGAGAAGTAAATGTGAATACAAGAACAAATTATTACCCATTATGTTCAGAAACCAATGACTAAATCTTCTTCTTGAGTATATAAACAATAAATATTTATTTATTATTTATAAATAAATAATAGCAATAGCATTTATGCTCCTACACTGGCTCATAGTTAGGGTGACCAGACGTCCCGCATTTGGTGGGACAGGCACGCTTTGTCATAATTTTTTCCGCGTCCAGGGCCGTTCCCAAAAGATCCCGCTTTTTAATTTTGGCGCCTTCTTTGATCGCTCGGTAGCGTAGTGAGTGAGGGGCGGATGGGCAGGGGAGCGAGCTCGCCTTTCCAGCCCCACTTCCGGACAAGCCGTGGGAAAGCCTCCGCCTCTCCAAAAAGAGCCACCTGTGTGTGTGGCCCTCGGCAGGGTCTGGAAGCAGCACCTCTCCGCCAAAGCATCCCTCACGCACTTCGGGGGCCGGCGGGCGAGGCGAGCGCAGCGGCCAGAGACTCCTCCGTGGGACCCCTTCCGGCTCCGTCCACTTCCCAGCCTGTCCCGGCTCTCCTGACTCCAGGGGCTGCTGCTTCTCCGAACTCACCCAGAGTAAGTGACGGGCGGGGTAGCGTAACGAGTGAGAGGGCAGATGGTGGTGGGATCGCTGCCCGCTGCACTGAAGCTGACTCGCCCCGGGCGGGCTGGGAGGCTTTGGGCGTCCAGGCGGGAACAGCCACGAGCGGATGGTGGTGGCATCGCCGCCCGCTGCACTGCAGCTGACTCGCCCCGGGTGGGCTGGGAGGCTTTGGGCGTCCGGGCGGGAAGACGAGCCGCGAGCGGATGGTGGTGAGATCGCCGCCCGGGAACCACCAGAAGCCTTCCTGCCCAACACCTACTCTCCCCGGACTTGTTTTGAGCGCTTTGGGTGTCCGGGCGGGAAGACGAGCCACGAGCGGATGGTGGTGAAATCGCCACCCGCTGCACTGCAGCTGACTCGCCTGGGGCGGGCTGGGAGGCTTTGGGCATCCGGGCGGGAAGAGCCGCAAGTGGATGGTGGTGGGATCGCCGCCCGGGAACCACCAGAAGCCTTCCTGCCCAACACCTACTCTCCCCGGACTTGTTTTGAGCATGGGGCGACTGACGGTAGTTTGCGCCGGCTGCGCCCACTCAAACTATTGTCAGTCGCCACGTGTTATAATCTGGGCACCTTAGGCAGGCAGCTTCTGCCTCGGACCAGAAAAACTGCAACAGCAGCAACATGAAACAGCCTTCGCCACCGCAAGTGCTGGGGGAGGGGAGGGACGGCATTTACCACCCACCTTCCTGCAGGAAAGAGCATATAGGATTCCTACCAACTTGGCTGTTCCGACAGGCCTGGGGCTGTTGACCTCACTGTTGAGGTCCAGCTCCGACTAGAATGAATGTATGAGGGGTGTCTGTTGTTTTAAATTGTTTTGTCGTTATGTGCTTTTTATATTTCTTGTAAGCCGCCCGGAGTCCTTTGGGATTGGGCGGCATATAAAAACTCCAAATAAATAAAATAATAAATAAATAAATTTATTCATTTCTGTTAATATTCAAACATGAAATGGCCTGACAGTGTTTGTGGGGATATTGTTTTCTCTTTGGCAGTTCCTTGAGTAGGATATTGTTTACTGCTTGATTGTTTGTTTAATGTTAGTCCATGCTTGTCTGGATACCGGATACTGGTTAATGATGAGAAGGTATTTTGTTATTTTTTCTTTTCTCTTTAGCTTTTTTTTTTTGTCTGTTGGTGTATCCACACACTTTATCTCTATATACTTTTTCCTATCCACCTATTCACTCAGATTCACAAGGATATTCACTTTTATCATTCACTAGGATTTGTACATAAAGGTTCAGTAGAGCAAACTGCTTCAACATCAAATGATTCAATTCAGATAATTTCAGCTGTAGCATTTTTGTACTGATATAATTTTAATTTGCCTTTATGGCACTTATGAAACATTTGTGGTTTAAAATATCTTGTAATCAAATAACAGGGTTTTCTTCCCCACTGATAGTGCTTTATGAAAGCTGATAAGACATAATACCCATCTATAATATTCACCTTTCATATCTAAAAGTATCTTATTATCCTAGGGATTACATGCATTGTCACTTATTTATAGCCAATGGTCTTATCACAATGTTAAACTATAGAAAAATGGTGAAGCAATATTTCAAATTAATTTGAAAAGGTATTTTTAATATAAAACCAAGACTAAGGAAGCATTCAAGAGGAAGAATTTAATTAATGTAATATATTAACTGAGCAGCTGGAGATTAAATCAAAGCAAATCCATTCTCACTCTATAATATGAAAAGATATCCAGCACGTGTTTCTTAATTCTAAATAGTGGTGATGTCATATTACAGAAATAAGACAATTTTTAAATACATTTCTCATATGGTTACAAAAAGCTAGATTTTTTTTCAACTGTAAAACTTTACTTGAGTATAACAAATGTTTAATTATGTGAAAGTCAGCAAAAGGGGGAAATACAGACTCAATTTGACAAGCAGAGGTAACAGAAATATGCTACAATAAATTAGATTGCTAAATTTAAGGGAGTCCGTGAAACAGAAACTATATTTTGATAATAAAAGGACTACTTTTATTTGTGTGTGAGATAGAAACAGACATTGTGTGTTTGTTTGTTTGTTTGTTTGTTTGTGTGTGTGTGTGTGTGTGTGTGTGTGTGTGTGTGTGTGTGTGTGTGATATGAGCTGTGGTGAAACATGCTGCCTGAGGAATTTTGGGGTTGAAATCCACATACCTTAAAGTTACTAAGGTTAAGAAACACTGTTCTTAGAGCACACCAATAGATGTTAGAAAAACTTTGCAGAAAAACTATTTTCAGTGTAATATTTTGATCCTGTGATGCTTAATGCATCCATTTTCCTTTTTAAAATTTTCCCAAGTTCTCCATTGTTTATGAGAGTATTCATTCATTAATCACATATTCTGAAAGTATTTAATTAAAAGTTTTATTGAATTTAATAGGATTTACCACTTCATCAACATTTAGGTATGTTGTTTCAGGAGCATGTTTTCTATCCAAAAATGTGTAGATTCCCCCCTCCCCAAATATAATTGACACTTTGTTTCAAGTTTTTTTTTTTTATGGTTTTATTTGTATTTGTAGGCCGCCCTTTTCCCTGAGGGGACTCAGGGCGGCTCACAGAAAACCAAGGGAGGGGGGAATACGACATTGAGATTACAACACATAATAAAATAGCAAACAACATGCATACTACATTCGGGCGGGGTAACAGTCCTTATCCCCAGGCCTGACGGGCGAGCCAGTTCTTCAAGGCTATGCGGAAGGCCTGGACGGTGGAGAGAGTACGGATCTCTACGGGGAGCTCGTTCCAAAGGGTCGGGGCCACTGCTGAGAAGGCCCTCCTCCTTGTGGTTGCCAGCCGACACTGGCTGGCCGATGGAATACGGAGGAGGCCTAATCTATGAGATCTTATAGGTCGTAGGGAGGTAATTGGCAGAAGGCGGTCTCTCAAGTATCCAGATCCACTGCCATGTAGGGCTTTATGGGTGATCAATAGCACCTTGAAGCGCATCCGGAGATCGACAGGTAGCCAGCGCAGCTCGCGGAGGATAGGTGTAATGCGGGTGAATCGAGGTACACCCGCAATCACTCGCGCGGCTGCGTTCTGCACTAGCTGAAGTCGCCGGATGCTCCTCAAGGGCAGCCCCATGTAGAGCACGTTGCAGTATTCCAGCCTAGAGGTCACAAGGGCCCGAGTGACTGTTGTGAGGGCCTCCCGATTCAGGTAGGGTCGCAACTGGCGCACCAGGCGTACCTGGGCGAATGCCCCCCTGGTCACAGCCGCTATATGGTGGTCGAATGACAGCTGTGGATCCAGGAGGACTCCCAAGTTGCGAACCCTCTCTGAGGGGTGTAAAATTTGACCCCCCAGCCTGAGTGTTGGATTATTGGTCAAATCTTTGGGAGGAAAACACAACAGCCACTCGGTCTTTTCCGGGTTGAGCACAAGCTTGTTAATCCTCATCCAGTCCATAACGGCTTCAAGCCCCCGGCCCATCACGTCAACCGCTTCATTGATTTGGCACGGGGCGGACAGATACAATTGAGTATCGTCCGCATATTGATGGTATCTGATCCCGTGCCTGCGGATGATCTCCCCCAGCGGTTTCATGTAGAAGAAGTAAAATTACTTCTTTATTTTACTTTTTGGTAATTATCCATCATTACAAATATTAACTAAGAAAAAACTTGTTGTATGGAACTTTCCTATTTTCTGTTTCAAACAGTAACCTGTCAATTTATTTGTTAGTATTAAGAGTTTAGAATTATACCATATTAGACACAATGGAACTAGTAACTGACTAGAAATCTTAACTCAAAGGACTTAATGTCATACATTACTTAATTTAGCTACAATGTAAAAGTAACTTAATATACTATCCAAATAAATGATGTTAATAGGAAGAAATGGTGAAACAAAGGGTAATAATAATATTGTGACAATGAAAATATTTTAAAATAATTATAATGGCATATTAACAAACACATATACATACATACAAAGGAATTAATTACATTGTGTAGGATACCATCAAGCAAATGCCAGATATGTTGATACTTGTATCTGTACATATATATTGGCTGCCAGTAAGTAGGAGGAGCCATGATAAATAGATAGGGAGTCATATATCTGAAACATAATGGGAAAATATGGTTATTAGGTTTTTGACTATTAAATGCACAATTCCCACATTTTATTATAATGCTATGGTACATTAATAATTTGAATCTCTGATTTAGTAAATTTAGAAATAACTTCATTATATAAAAAACTGCAATTTAATCTGACATGTTTTAATTTAAACAGTATTTTCATAAACTAGTGAAAAAATAAAATACTTATAGCTGTTACAACTAACTTTACAAATGAAACAGAAAGAAAAAGTTTGGTGGTACGTTAATGTTATACAATATTGGGAAAGACAGAACTGTTTACCGTTACTGTTTAGCATGGCTCTGTCAGCAGAAAATGCATCCCATAGAGATATCATTAACCATTGTCTCTGCAATTGCTTATTATTTAATTCAGTGAATTGAGACAAACAGGTGTGAAAATTTATCTCCCAACTCTGCTTGAGAGACCTGGAGTTACTATTAGAAGCAAACATATTCATTAGGTTGTACAATGTTCTGTGAAATTAATTCCTTATGCCAAGTCATAACAAGAGTGAGAAAATGCCATTTTTAGAAATGCATCTTTGCTGTCAACAAATATAAATGTGCAACCATTTTTCCTTACATCTGTTCTAGTGACTGTCAAGAATCTTTGTTGATTTTGAATGAGATAAACTTACCTGAGTTATATCAAATAGGATTATTTTTTTATTAAGCAGTATATGAATTGCAGGAGCAACAAATATAAGTGTTTGGCTGTTGGCCATGTGGCCCAGAATGCTTGCCTAGTTAGATATCTGGCACATAAAGCAAAGGTCTTACGTTTCTAAAGCAGTTTCCAGGGCTAGAGAACATGGTATTAATAACCCTTCTTTTCTGAAACTTGCACTTCTGTTGTAGAAACTGGGTTAACAACTTATTTTTTTAAAAGACAGCAATTGAAAGCTAGGAAATCAGGTTCTCTGTAACTGACCAAATGCACCAAATAGCAAAACCTGCTATAAATGTATTCTAGAGTTGAAACTGGAAGATTATAAATGGGTTATAGGTGCCTTATCCTGATAGCTGTTTTACAATGTGGTCTCATTCCTTAAGAGTCCAAAGAGTTGTTGATACTTACACAGTATCAACAATTGCAGATTTATAATAGTAGAATTTTAGGATATTTCTGCCTTTCATCAGATTGACAACTGTGACTTTCAAAACTGCAGTCCTTTTGTAAGGCATTCAGTAACAATGCCCCTTTTATTTATCTGTGTGATGTCATAAAGCATACACCAGAGGCACCAGAATTTTATTGGCATGCTGAAGTGTTACTTCATCAATCTGACCCTTCACCCATGGATGCCAGTGTTTTGCAACTAGATCATTAAAGAAAAAAATTATTACCTCTCACTTTAAATTGCCAAATGATTCACTGCCAGGAGAGGAAGAACATGTGTTCTCTTTGTCGTACACTATATAGAAACTCTGCCATTCTTATGTCTAATGGCTGGGAAGAATGATAATTGGTGAACAATGTACATTTTCAGGGCAGAAATTTTAACAAAAAGGTTATTGCCACCTGCTCTTTTATATAATACTACTGGCATGTAGTCACTAAGTATAATCTTTATTGTCATTGTACTTAAATACAACAAAATTGGTTACCAACCAATTTAATTGTATTTAAGTACAATAACAATAAAGATTATACTTATACTTATTGCCACCTGCTCTTTTATATAATACCACTGGCATTTAGTCACTAAAATGTTTCTGTGACTCAATCCACTTAAAGAATTAACCCTGTTCAACATCACTTGTAAGGCAGATAATTTTGCAATCATTATTATTTCCCCCACCACCAAAAAATTCTTCATCTCTAATAGAAATAATAATTAGTTCCCATTTTTAGAGTGTCTGAAGGAAGCACTAGAGTTTCAGACTTAGAATGTGATATTTCCCTGTAACCCACCATAATTACAGTGTGACGTTAAACAGTGACCTTGATTTCATGTGAGATCATTCTGGTCCTGCATTTAATGGGCTCCTTTTCTACCCTGGCAACCTAGCCTAGAATTAAAATCTCAGACAGTGAATGAGACAGTCTGGGATAGAGAAAGCTTTGTGTGGCTCGGGAGGATGGTTTTCTTTATTCTCTGACTCACATACCATTACGCTGAAAGTATTTCATCTCAGCCTCATTGCTTGTTTGTTATTTCTTCCTGTGCCACTGGTTGTCGAGTCTACCACTTGGAGAGAGAGAGAGAGAGAGGGAGGGAGGGAGAGAGGGAGGGAGGGAGGGAGAGAGAGAGAGAGAGAGAAGGGAGTGGGCTAGTTTCTTGATTACACTGGGCCAGCTTTGGGCTGCAATAAGTACAACAAAGCTGCCTCTAGGGCAGCTCAGGGTAGAGAATTCATCTTTTGATACAGAATCTTTGTATCCATTTCAGTGGGAGCAAGGAAAGCTTCAAGCTATTGGAAACTCTTAAAAGCCTTTCTTTAGTCTTCTTCTTTTCTTACAAGGAATAATTTCAGTTGGCTTAATACAATGTAACATACATTTTTTTTATTCTTTAATTAACCAACATTTTTGTAAAAAAAATCCTCTTATTTTTGCAGACTTATTAATTAATATTCACATGCTGTATAACCCAATCTCCTTTTTAAAAAAAATCTTTAAACAAATTCATATTGGGTAAACATGCATAATATATGACACATACAAAATAAGTGAAAGGCAATGCTAAATTTCAACATATTGAGGATGCCAAACATGTACTTTTTTGTGTAAAGGGTGGGCTATTGTTTTCTTCTTCTCAGTCACTCTCATTTTATTTTCTCTTTGGCTGATAACTTTCTTTGAATATATGTTACATTATCAATAGCATCTTCTAGTTTCCTCCCTGGAAAGGTTTACCTGTGCTTCCTCTCCAAAGCTGACTTATCTTGTGTCCAAATGGAATTCCTTATGCAATAGATAAACTGTAAACATGCTGTTTGACTAAAAATAAGAAAAGTGATTGATTGGAGACCACAAATATGTGTTTGTATTAAAGCTTGCAAGATTCTAGAATACTTTTAATGGTTGTCCCAATCTTGGCTAATCCCATGAATGTAAGATTTATATTAATTCATTTATATTAATGCATTTATCTATTAGTTGTCTTAATAGCACATCTAATAAATTCATTTGAAGTGACCAAAGAACAAATATTATTAAAGGTATGAATACAAAATGGCAGCAAGTTCTTCTATTAATTCTATTGCTCTATAGAATCCTAATTCATCCAATTGAATAATAGATAGTTACTTTTCAAATATATAAAAACAAATAAATAGAAGAATAGTTCTTTTGCACTGTGATCTCCACTGGGACTTATTTTCACACTTCATAGATGTACCAGGATTTTTTGCACTAGTGAATAGCCTGGATTATTTTACAGATATTTTAAATATATGATGGATTATACTCCTAGAGTGAGAGATATGCTTATAATTAACCTTCAGAAATGTGTGTATGTGTGTGTATGTGTATGTGCAAAATATTGTGATAACAGTTCCCAGACATCTTTTTCCATTAGTAATATGCAAATTTTTTTGCATCAAGGGAATGTATTAATTATCAAGTTATTTATTATGTCAAGTTTTATATTCGAGAATAACATTTAATGAGTGTCTACATTTATTTGCATGTGAATAAGTATGTATGAAAAATATTTATGAATCTAAATGTCATCTGTCAGCAATACTGTGTAGTTAGCTCTGCTTTATATTGATTTGAACTGGAAATGAAGAAGTATGAGCACACAATGGAATGTTATAATATTTATAAAGTGTACCAAAGATAATTATCATTCATGCTTGCATCTTTTTCCATTCACAAATCTTTTTATTGATGACTAGGCATGGATGAAGTTGTTGATTTCATTATTTTTGCCACTTACTTTTCCAATTCTTTATTTCTTCAGTTTGTTTTTATATTGTTGGATTTTTTGATACACCAAATTGGATCAAATGTATTTTCATAGAAATTTGTCCAAATACGTACATTTTGTGCTCATGCTTACTCAACGGACATATTTTTTTTTTTTGCAAATTCTGTTCATATTTACTGTGCATGCATATGTATATCTCTGTGTTTATTGTTCTGGCTTATATATTGCTTTATTTCCAGAAATGTTGATGGTGTGTAATTGAACAAATAGGACATGTAAGGAAATTATTACTATTGCTCAAGACATTCATTTTTCTTAAGCAAACTGAATCACAAAATTCTGAGAAACATGAATTCTAAAAAATAACCCCGATCCTCTTAAAAAATAAATTTAGAAACATGAACTGATTAACTCATACTTCATATACAAACTGATACTTCTACTATGGATAAGTAATAGGAAGAATGACCATTTAAGGCCCCATTTTGAGCTTTCATGACCATTACATATCGGTGATGGTGTTTTTTTTTTTTTTTTAGTAAATCACTACTTTTTATTGGTGCAATTTTTCAGTTTTCTATTTTAAAAATAAAATAGCTTAAAAATAATCTAAGTTCTCAAGTATAATTTATAGACCTATTTGTAACAACAAAAGGTTGAAAACTTTGGACATATCCTTTCCAATAAATTCATTTTCTGATGCAGTTCTTGAAGTCCTATGTTTTATAAATTAAAGCTTGACCACTGATCACAAACAAGTTGTCAGTTTCTACTACAAACTATAATACTGTTTCTCTTTGTATAACTTTATGTATATATATGTATAAAAAAGAAAGGGATAATGGGATAAAATGAAAAACAACAACTAAATATACCCTTCTCACAGACTAATTAATACTTGCCTCATATCATACTATTAAATTATTAATATTTACTAATTTCTATTAGTCTCCTGTCACATGATTTAACAGTTAAGCCTGTTCATTAAGATTTTATTAACATTTGGTCATTATATGATTAAATTGCCCCTCAAGTTCTCCTGTGCTGCTTTATTGTGGCAAAAGGCAGATGTTCATGGGAAAAATGAACAATAATACTGTGAGTGTGTGCCAAGATTATGCACTACCAGCAAGGTCATCCAAGATGTGAAGGTTATCAAAGGTGCAGAGCTAAAGCCAACAGCACATGACGTAGGATGTTGCTAGAAGTAGATGATCATTTCAGTGATAATGGCAAAGGATCTATACCAGTGATGGCTAACTGTTTGCAGACCGAATGCCCAAAGTGCATGTACATCTCTGAATCCCCAAAATGCAATGTGTGTGTGGCCCCTGTGCAGGCCCCATGCATGTTTTAGTGGCCCCTGCATGCCCCCATTCATGCTTGCAAAGTCCCCAACATGCACCCCCTGAATGTGCCCCCTGCATGTGCTCCCTGCATGTGGCCTGCCCCTGTGTTCCCCACCGCCCCTGTGCATTCGCACAAGTCTTCCCACATGCAAACCCACCCCCCACGCATGGCAGAGACCTGAAGACAGTTGGCCAGTGGGAGGTGTGCACGCATATGCAGCAGAGCTGACCTGAGCTGGAGCGATGGCTCATGTGCCCACAGACAGAATGCTGCATGCCACCACTGGCATGTGTGCCATAGGTTTGCCAGGTATAAGAGAATTCTATACTGCAATGATAAGCCACTTCTGTTTTATCAAATAAAAGGATACAGATAGATAATATTAGGTGATGATATGGTGCTTAATGATTGGACTGTCAGATTAGATGACAATGTAGGTAAAACTGAGCATATTTTGGACTATTAATGTTATGGACAGAGTTACATTAAAGCCTTCAGAACATCTATTTTCTGAAGTTGCCATGGCAGAAAAAAAAATCTGAAGCTGCAAAGTCATAATTAGGGTAGAACATGGAATGTAACAAGCATAAAAATGAGAAAACTCAACACAGTGAAAGATGAAATGAATCTTTCAAGATTTCTACTACACTGAGATTTTAGGTATAAGAGAATTGTAATGGACTGGAAGGCTAGATCATATTGTTTAATATTCAGAAAATGAAAACCAAAGAAGAAACCATACTGCTCTCATATTCAAAAAAAATTGTAAAGATTTGTGAACAAGGCAGTAAACAATTGAGTAATAGCAATTAAATTTGAATATGAGGGTTATATATGTTGATAGTCCCGTTACTGATATAAAAGAAATGCAGGTTGGCAAATGTTATGATCAAGTCCAATTTGAAGTAGACCTTAGCAAATATCTTTGTAAAGAATAATATCAGAACTTGCTTTGAAGTCCTGAACCTGATAGGAAACCAGACATTATTGGATAAAATAAGAAAAATAGTTAGGGATTAACATGAAAAGAGACTATGAAAGATCACAAATAGAAGCAAATTGAATATCAGATTAAACAGTTGAAATTGGCAAGAAAACAAGAGAAGACAAAGCCAAGAAAGGCAACATTCTCAGGAATGTGTAATTATACATGGAAAAACAGTGTCTTCCAAAAGATCTTTGAACAGATAATATAAATAAGATACTTCAAATTAGCTCAAAAGCAAATATTAAAGTTCTACATATTTGCAATCTCAACATTTTGAACCCCTTACAAGATATCCCATACTTGCACTTCTAATATTTGAAGGTAAAGTTAGATCAGAATCTTATTATTAAGTCACAAAGCTACACAAATTGATGGAGAATGTACAGAAATATGGTGAATCCCAGAAGAAGAATCAGTAAGAGATGACAAACATTATTGCTGGTGTAGGATGGATAACTGATAAATCCACAATTCACAAGACAGGAAGTTGTAATACAATGTATAGTATAGTGTATAATTAAATAGACTTTGTCCAAGTTGACAAAGGTCTGAAATAAGGCATATCATCTTCCCTTACTTACTCAACCTACATTATATGCTAATTGTAACTTATGAAAGCCTAAATTGGAAGAAGATAACAGTGGTTGTAAATTTGGAAGAAGAAACAGTATCCTTTATTGGTGCTGATAACACTACTATATAATTAACAACGTTAATGATCTGAAAGTAAGAAAAATATAGTAAAAATGGAAGCAAGATTAAATATAAAGAAAGCCAAATTCATAACAACAGTTTTAGAAATAACAATGAAAATATTGAAATAATTTAGGTAGGTAGTTTCTGTCTTTTAGGTTTGAATAGTTAAAGGAATGGATCAGCAATCAAGAAATATGACAGAGATTGCTAGGGTAGCAATGAAAATCTTGGAAAATATATTCAGATGTTGTGAAGTGCCTATATCTACACATTTCAGAAATATGTGGGAAATGTTTCCTGTAACATTTTATGGAAGTAAAAGTTGGATTTTGGTGTGTTTGAAATACTATTGAAAAAAAAGTTCTAATTCTTTATAATATTGATAAAAGTAGAAGGAAGGTGAAGAAGAGTACAACTAGCAACAGACTCAGTTACAGTAGCTTGTTGTAATGTTGGAAGACCTGTAAAGCTAACTTTGGAACAAATCGTATTGGAATTGATCTGGGTGTTTGCTTAGTGGCAACATCAATTTGATGGCACAAAATAAATAAATAAAGTATTTATATATTAACCTTCAAATCACCTTGCTTAACAAAAGACCAAAGATTTAAAGAGTGCTAGTAATAAAATACTTGTTGAATTACAGAAAGACTAAAGTAGACAATGATAAAGAGATCTTCTTTTTCAATCATGTAAACTCATACTGACATATTAAAGAATTTTCTAGATTCCAGGAATGTTCTTTGTGTTTTGCTGATCTAATTGCAGACATATAAAAAGACCTTTGTTCATCTTCTATAGCTACTAGCTTGGGTTCCACATAATACTGAGTAATATTAAAAATTGAATCATAATTATATAGTTTATAATATTTTAAATACTTGCTCTTTTTAAATTGGAGCTTCGTTAAATGAATTAACAATTAAAAATATGTTGGGAAGCAAACCATGAGATGTGCACTTTGCCCATGAGATTTTATTTCCTAAAATCTGACAGGATTTCAATTTACAAAAATTTGAATTCTTTCATCTGCCAAAAAGCATCTGCATGTGCTTTTTTTCCTGTGTTAAATCAGCACTAAAGTAAGAAATGAATTAGAAAACTATAAATAAAATAGTTTGTGTTTGCTGAAGGCAGTTTTTATGGTCATCATAATGAGAACATAACTAAAAGAATAAAGTATGTGTTTGCAAACTTTTTGGAGCAGCTGTTTTTGGAGCAGCTAATTGTATAGAAAGATCCTACTTAAGCAATTTGAGTTTAGATTTCTATTCAGCTTTAATAAAAGCCATTCTTATTAAGGATACCTTTAAAATATTTACTATTTGTTAAAACAACCACTCTCAAGAAACAATGAGAGAAAGGGCACAGCCATATTCCTTAGAGGTTAGGAGTCACAGTACAGCAAAATATGCAGTGTTTTTTATTCATGGTGAATCACCCATGTACAATCATGCAAATGCTTAGTACATTAGAGCCGTGGTGGCGCAGTGGGTAGAGTGCAGTACTGCAGGCCACTTTAGCTGACTGCTAGATCAGCAGTTCAGCGGTTCAAATCTCACCGGCTCAGGGTTGACTCAGCCTTCCATCCTTCCGAGGTGGGTAAAATGAGGACCCGGATTGTTGTTGGGGGCAATATGCTGACTCTGTAAACCGCTTAGAGAGGGCTGAAAGCCCTATGAAGCGGTATATAAAAATCTGCTATTGCTATTGCTATATGTCACTAAAAACAGGTATAAAATCTTTTTACAGGCATATTGGTCATTAAATGTGGTTTAAATTGAACAGGAAATTGGGAGACCTTAAGGGATTCAAAAATTGAAGTACAGCTAGCAACACAGTTATTTTTTGAATTACAATACATCCATCTTTGCTATCATAAAACAGAGTTTAGAATGACAGTGATTATTTTCAAACTGCTGGATTTGATTCAGACGGCTTCTCAGTAAATCAAGTTACTGTATTTCCTTGGTCTATGTACTGTATTACATAATTATTGTATAATACCATTCCTTTGCTACAATAATTCCTTTGCTATACAGTATATTAATGCATTGTAATGAAATGACATGAATGATGCATACTGACCAAAAGAAATCTGCAATGATGGTATAAAAAAATCTATAATTGCCAATTTGTTCTTTAATATTATCCAAGGCATATGTTATAATGTTTATTTATGATATTTAAGTTACAGTACAGGTAGTCCTCAACTTGCAATGACAATTCAAAGTTACAATGGATTTAAAAAAAAAAAATTACCACCCATACACAGAGTTACAACTGCTGTTCTCCCCACCCCAATCACATGATGGCATTTCAGGCTCTTGGCAAACAGCTTCCATTCATGACCAGTTGCAGCATCCTGCAGTGATTTGTGACTTTTTTCCTGCTTTTCAGCAAAAAAAACAAAAAAAAAACAAAACAAACCCACCACTTCAAAAGAAAGGATTTGTTTAATAACCACATATTTTGCTTAATAACCATGCGACTCACTTAATGACTGTGGTGATTCACTTTATGACAATTGTAAAAATTGAGTCCAGTCACATAGTGCCTTGAGTTACAATTGCAATGACTTAAAACTGAAAGTCCAGGTTCCATGGTGCTCATAAGTAATCAAATGTCATAAAATAATGTGTTATTTCATTCTTTATGAAGAATAACAGCATAACAAAGTTGGAAGGAACATTGGAGGTCTTCTAGTTCAACCCCCTGCTCAGGCAGGAAATGCTATACCATTTCAGACAGAGAGTCTGATAATAGGCAAGATAATATCAATCTAAAAGAGCCAGTCTGATCCAGTAGTAAAATGTTAGACTAGGTATGAGGGAACTGAAATTCCAAACCAGCGAGATGATTTAAGGTGATTATTATTTCTTAATTCTAGGAAGAAAGTAATGGCTAACCACTTACCTTTCAAGTTAAGAACTGTTAAGATTCACTTTATGACTTCACTTTTGCACTTGGTTATAAAGACATTAATTCTTAGTTATTGTCTTTGCACTCACCAGTATATATACCCAAGGTTCCACATAGGAATACATAGTAGTTTGGATAATGGATTGACTCCCTGCACTTCTGCATCAATTCTTCCAACAGTGGCTTGATGGTTAAGATGCTGGGCTTGTTGGCTGGAAAGCTGGCAGCCCAATTTGAAATTGAAGCATCAGGTGGCAGGCTGAGTTCCCATTTCTTGCCCCAGCTCCTGCAACCTAGCAGTTTAAAAGCATGCAAATATGAGTAGATAAATAGGTACTACTTTGGTGGGAAGGTAACAGTGGTCCATGACAACATGCTGGCCACATGACCACGAAAATGTATTTCAAGGGGCCTGGCTCAATCGCCTTGAAATGGAAATAAGCACTGCCTCTTATAGTCAGCCACAATTAGTGGAATAAAATCTGCAGGGACTGCTTTTACTTTTTACCAACAAATATCAAACCTTGAAAAAAATTTAGATCTATCTTTTGCTTCTCTAGATAGGTCTGAAAATTTGTACTAATTTATTTTCTTTGTAATCTTATGTACAGTATTCCCATTTTTATCTTTTCTTTTTGTATCTGACTGTAGGCTTTATGCTGTAATAAACACTTAATGTCAAATTTTTAAAATAGCCAAATGTGCTTCATCAGTATATAGAAATATTTTTCTTTTATTTTCATTTCTTTAACTTGATACATAGAAACATTTCATAGAGAAGGTAAATATTTGGAAACAAAGAATACAAAACAAATTCTAGAAATCAATACTGTGTATTTTAGGCTGTTGCTTTCCATTCCATGTAAAGTATTGGGATTTTCACTTTCTGCTTGGAGATACTACACCTTTAAATTGCGTATTGTGGACTGTATCTGAGAAAAGAGTTAAGGGCAGAGATAATTGGGTGAGTTGTTGTGGATAAGGTATATAGATTAATTTAAATTCAGTAGCACTAAATTAATTACATACAGTTAAAATAATTAGTCCCCTCCCCAGGTTTTACATATCTTTACTTATATCCAGTGGTGGGTTACGGCTGGTACACCCCGGTACGGGTGTACCGGTGCCTGCTGGAAGCACCAGGTACCGTTCTGGTATGGTGCTCTGTAGGGCCCACCCGCCCGTCGTCTTTACCTGTATTTGCCCCAACTGGGCCATTTGAGCATGCGCACAGAACATACAGCGCCTACATGATGCTCCGCCGAGCAGCTAGAGGGTTGCGGGTGATGGGTATGCATGCACATGCAGCATGCATTCACATGGTGGACGCCCGGCCCCGTCGCAGCATACCAGTTCTGATGGGATCCGGAACCCACCACTGCTTATATCACATAAAATAATACATTTACACCAGATTTTGAAGAGATTTGGTAAGCACTCTTTGTGGTCTCACAATAATCTTAATTGTAGATTGTACACATGTGCTAAATTCTGCAAAGTGGTTAAATGAAAGCCAGTTAATGTCCATGAGTGCTTCCATTACAACACTCTTTAATCCAAATATTCCATCTCTGACATATGCCTGAACATTCAATAGTATGTGTTACATGATAAGTTATAAATACATAAAATATAAGACACATCCTGCTGGAATAGACTGTTCTGAAAGTGGTCAGCTAACTGCTTAGAAATGTCCACTGATGAATTGCAAAACTGAATTAAACGTGGTTTGTTTGTTTGTTTTTTGTTTGTTTGGTTCTTTGAGAGCTTTATTTCATTGGATAATCTCTGGGTTTATATTTTAGGAATTATAAAATAGCATGTCTTTGCCACTTCTCTCACACATAATTTGTACACTTCGAATCATCTTTAATCTCTATTATCTAGTTTATAGACCAAAAATCTCCCAATGCTACAATCTCTCCTTAACAAAAAGGTGAAAAGAAAATCCTTAGTCTTAGTTGCCCTTCTCTGAAACTTCTCTGGCTTTATTACATCCTTTTTCATATGTGGTAATGAGACCTGCACATGATATTCCAGATGTAGTCACACCATTGATTTACTTAAGGACATTATGATATTGACATCTCTATTTTCAATAATATTTCCTATTATTCATAACATCCTGTTGACATTTTTTATGGCAGGTAAATACTGTGCTGACACATTCATTGGAGTGTTTACTATTATGCCAAGATCTCTTTCCTAAACATTATATATTTTCCCATTACTTGGTCTGAGTAGTTAGAATTTTTGACACCAATATATATCACTTTATACATGCTATATTTTAAAAAAATCAGCTAATTTTGATCATATTTAAAGATAACATAAAAAATACTTACCTTATGAACAATGAACTGCTCTATCTAAATCTTAAATACAGAAAGAGATATAAAAGTGACACCCAGACAATACATTTAGTATTATTTGTTTTTACATATTTTGGTTGCTTCTCTACATCGAAAATGTTCTTGCCATGTACCATAGTAATCAGCTTAGTACAGAATAAATGTAAATTGTACAAATCATATTGTGTAACAGAAAGTATAAGAATTAGGTTGTTGCAAGTAATGAACATAGGATTCAATAGCCTAAACAGACTCAAATTGGTTGAGGAAATGCATTAGCAATTGCTGATTCCGGTAAGTTCCGATAAAGAATCAATTGGGCCTAAAATTATATATGCTGATTTACATTATGCTTTCATAGGGAATGCTTTTAGGGCCTTATGTGAACTTCTTCTGAACATTTTGATTGTATCATAAACATCAAATAAAATACACTGATTTACCTCATTTCATTTAGGGAAATATAGGCCTGCATCGATGCAGTTAGACAGCACTTTAATTGTCACTAATAATGAAGAACCAAAATTAAAACAGATGGAACATAGAAGGTATCGGAAGTAAATGTGGAAATGAAACACAAATGAAGAAAGTTAGCAGATCATTAGAGGTTTTAAATGCCTCCTACATCTAACTTCACTGAACTGTTAGATTTCATTGGCCTCCAAGTTAATGTAAAATTGCTTCCAATATCTTGGAACTAATTACACATTCCATGATCAATTAGCCTATAGTACAATCACATGTTGATTGCACTATAGATACACCATACATACATATACACTTGAAAGACTAGTATAGCCAAATAGGGTGGAATTTCTTTTATGCCTCTATGTACTTTGAGTTTAACTGAGAAGTCTGTAATAGCCCCCCACCCCCATTTTAAGTTTGTAGTTCTGTTATAGGTAATATAAAAATGGCATTTTATATTTCCACATCTGAAATATTATGTAATATAATATCTGTTTATATTTATAATATTTAACAATTTATAATATAATATTTATAATATAATTATATAATAAAATAATATATACAACCAGTATATTTCCACACCTGGAATGTTGCATCCAGTTTTGGTCACCATATTACAAAAAAAGAGAGAAAAAGATGTTGGAAAAAGTGCAGATAAGAGCAACTAAGATGATTAAAGGCCTGGAGACTAAAACATATGAAGAATGTTTTCAGGAAGTATATATATAGCTAGTCTAGAAAAAAGAAGTGTTAGGGGTGATATGACAGCAGAATTTGATGGGTTGCCATAAAGAAGAGGGATCAACTTATTTTCCAAAGCACCAGAAAGCAAAACAAGAAACTAATCAAAGAGAGAAGCAACCTGGAATTAAGGAGAAACTTCCTAACAGTGAGAATAATTAACCAGTGGAACAGAAGTTGCCTTCAGAGGTTGTAGGTGCTTCATCACTGGAGGTTTTAAAGAAAAGACTGGACAGCCACTTGTCTTAAATTGTATAGAGCTTCCTGCTTGAGCAGGGGGGGTTGCACTAGATTAGAAGAACTCCAAGGTCCCTTCCATCTCTATTCTGATTGTCTGATTGTATTGTCTTTTGTGACTATCATATTTTATTGGTGGATACAAAATGTATGGGGCTGAAGCAAGGATAGAATAAGGATGGAATACAAAAGGATTTTTAAATTAAACTGATAACTGCATGAAGCTAACTTTTAAGTTACTTTATTAAAGTCATGGTTCATAAAGGAAAGTCAACCAGCTGCCATTCTTGGTGAAGGCAAAGATAGAATTGAATAATATGGGACAAAGGCTACAGAGGTTACTAATGTACATTTTTTAGAATAAAAAAAATCTTTTTTTTCCTAAGATGTTTCTGGATAAGATCAAAAGCTTTTGATCAAAACAAACCTTTGTTTATAATTGGTTTTATATTCTTGGGTTATTTGGTTCTGCTCTCTGATTTGTATTCTGGTTGGTTTTATTTAATTACTTTAGAGAAATTCAGTCTGGCACCCAGGTGTTTCATCTGCCCTCCCCCATTCTTCTACATAAAGTGAACTTAAATGCTCCATGAAAAGAAAACCTTGCCCTATAAACCTATTGGCAATCAATTCATAAACTGTATAATTGAAAGTATGTTATTCAACTCTCTGGTGGAAATTGAGCCTCTGCATTTAAACCAGTTAAAACTTCTATTGTCATTTCAAATACTGCAGTAATCTAAACACAATATGAATCAGGGGTGTCAAACTGGTGGCCCATAGGCCGGATACATCATGCACAGGCCACACCCACCCCGACTCTGCAAAGGCAAAAAATGTCACAATATAACACGTGACATCAAGTGATGCAATAGTGTTTGACATCCATGGTCTAAGTTATAATTTAAACGATTTCCTGGTCTAAGAAACTCCACACCTGGTGATCTGGTCAAGGTTGGATCATTGGTCCAATGTGACAAACCCCAACTTAACCCTGGCCTGTACCTGATGGTTAGAAAATAGCTACGAATCCAGGAGAATGCCCAAATGATGAAGAAGGAAACTTCCTTCTTGATCAAGTTGAGCTGGGATGAAATCAGATTCATCAGCAACAAATAACAATCAACCTAGTTTTCATTTGTTCATTAGCTAATTTTTTAGACATGTTTATCCTTATGTGCTGATTTTTTAAAAATACTAGCGGCTTTTTCAACAACTTCTTGCTCCCAGTTGCTAAGTCACTCTTTTCAAAGTCTCTTTGAAAAGCAGCATATTAATACTCATGTTTTCCCAAAAATAAGATAGGGTCTTATTTTCTTTTGACTCCAAAATAAGGATTTGGCTTTATTTTGGGGGAGGTCTTATTATTTTTGAGGTGCAGGAAGCAGTGAGCATGGTCACCTCATATCTGCTCCTGTGTTGCAATATTTTCAGGGAGGGCTTATTATTCAGGGAAATCTTATTTTTGGGAAAACAGGTAGTTATTTAATCCATACAGAATTTAATGGTGAATCTCACAGAATTTTATAGAAAATGTTCTGTTTTAGCTGATAGAATAATCTAATTGGTATTTAATGTATCTTAAGTACTGGAATTAAGTGGATACTGTTAGAATTTTGAAAAGGTGTAGGAAGTTCTCAATTATGAACTTTGGAATAGGTTCCCTAGCTTACAAGGTATATTGTACCATTACTATGCTAGCAACTCATTTCTGACTTTTCTTTAAATTGGAAAATGTCTTGAAGATGCTCTGAATACAAGGTAAAACAAGACATAAATACTTCTTTCCAGAAAAAAAAATATATTTCCATCCATTTTACAAAAAGAAAGTGATTTGAGTTTCCTAGACTATTTTGATCCTGCATTTTTTATCTGATATTCTGAGGTAAACTCCTCTTTTATATCTGTTGTAAAAATGATTGTCCTTTGATTCTAGGTAAGTCAAACCTACAATCTATAAGGATTAATTTGACCTTATTTTCCTGATCTTACGCATGCCTTAAGTATCTTTTTATTTCTTTTCAAAGATCTGTCTGTCTCCAAGAGGTTAACTTTTTTCAGCTTTTGTTAGGAGAAGCAAAAATGTTAAAAATGTCTTTTCTCAGCTTTCTTCTTAGCAACATTCTCACTTGTTGTGCATTATTAAAAACTATGAAGTGGGAAACAAGAAAACAATCTATGAATATCACTGCTTTCACTAAAATTAATGCTATTAATTAGAATTAAGGGCCTTTTTCTTCTCTTTCTTTTTAAGCTTTTGATGTGTTACCTGAGGCAAACTATGTTTTTTATCTTCAATAACATAAAGATTTAAAATATTTTAGATTTTCTTTTCTAAATTTGGCATTTTTATGATTATTTGAAGTATTATAGATATTTGTCCTTTTTTCTTTGCATCATGCCACACTTTTAAATGTTTAAGTTAGAATTAATATTATGGAAAATCAAGGTGTTTGCCACAAGGTCTTGTCCTCTTTTATGATGCTCATATTTTTCTTCAGTTCAAGGTACAGTATTTTGCGCACACACCAATCATATCATCTGCACCAGGAAAAATCTGAATGCATCTTTATATCTTACCAAGTTCAGTAAATTCTTCCTTTGTCTTAATGAGATCTGCGGGTCATAAGGAGATTTCTAAACTTCTTTAATGTTTTGATTGCTAATGTGGCAATTTTCCAAAGAGAATAGTACTTGACTCCATTCGACCTGGGGTCTGTGATATGTAATTTTGAACCTATTTCATTCATAGTATTCGTACCCTGGAATAATAGGGATGATGATGGTGGTGATGATGATTTTTAATAAGTTACTTGTAAGACAAATGTTACAAGAATGGCAAAAAATTGAAGAATTATGCTGGGAAGAGATATATGTCCTTGCATAAAAAGAATCACAGTTTATAATTAATGTGACAATAACTCATCATGGATGACAGAAAGAAAAGTGTATGATTCCAGGCTCTCCCTAGTAGCTTTATTCACTATCCTTCAGATTAAAATAGAACAAAATCAAAGAAAGGAAGATTTCAGTAACTTTTTACAACTGCTATTTACAGCTGCAGTATTTATCCTAATTATGAAATATAGGATGGTATATGCAATGCCCACATTTTTCTACAAAATCCACTGTCTATCAATGCCTGCCTGCCTGCCTGCCTGCCTGCCTGCCTGCCTGCCTGCCTGCCTGCCTGCCTGCCTGCCTGCCTGCCTGCCTGCCTGCCTGCCTGCCTACCTACCTACCTACCTACCTACCTACCTACCTACCTACCTACCTACCTACCTACCTACCTACCTACCTATCTATCTATCTATCTATCTATCTATCTATCTATCTATCTATCTATCTCACAGCTATAAAATAAGTTCAAGGTATCAAATAAGATATAAAATAAGTTCAAGATTTCAAAAGAAATCAGAAACAATTTTAAAACTCTATGACACTTTATGATTTTTAGGGGGAGGGGGAGGGAAAATGGAAACCTTTGAGCCATTCTTGGGTCTTGACATATGTTTGGATAAGTTCCTATAGTTGGGTTTTTTTTTGTGGCAGGATTTCAGGAGTGATTTGCCACTGTCTCCTTTCTATGGCTGAGAGAAAGTGACTGACCTGCCTGCATCACACATCTGGATTTGTGGCTAAGATGGGACTAGAACTCAAAGGTCTTCTTGTTTCTAGTCTGATGCCTTATATCAAACAGGTTCTCTTAGACAAGGTCTACCTTATTATATAATCACTACACCAAACTGGCTTACTATGAAAAAATAAATAAACATAAATAAAAGTTTATTTTCTTTGACATTAAATCAACTTCCATGAAATTGGACCAGATATTTTGACACTGTAATAAACAAAATTAATATTTGAATATTCCTGTGTTGCACATCATATTTTCTATAATATCCATTACAAACATTAAGTGTGCATAAGTAAGATTTTATTTATAGCAATAAAATTAATAAAAAATAAATTGAGAGAAAGTAAAGTAAAAAGAATATATAGGTTTATAGGTTTATAGGTTTATTTCATTTCTATGCCACCCTATTCCCGGAGGGACTCAGGGCGGCTAACAAACCCGGGGGGGGGGACTTCCTGGGAGGAGCTTGCTGGTGGTGGCAGCAAAAAATCAGCTGCCTCCGAATTCCTGGCTACGTACCTGTTTAGAGGATCTTCCATCTGACGTCTTATCAGGTTTTCTTATCCTTCAGGCAAGAAGGAAAGAAGAAACTGTTTTGCTGGCAAATGCTCTTCGATTTTTGCAGCTTTTGTGCTTGCAAGGAAAGGGGGGCTAGCCCAAGGCAGAACGGCTGTCTGTGCTGGGAACTTCAAACTGCCTTGTGCAGGACAAAGTAAGTCTCCCCCACTCTGCTCAAAGTTTTGTTTGATTTAATCTTATCACGAGCTGAATCCGTTTACTGCGTGGACAATAATTGTTTATCAACATTTTAGCTTCTTCTCTTTTTCTCCTCTGAAAAATTATTTACTTAGAGGCTTTTAAAATGGCGCCGAGCAGGCTGGTTTCTCCGGTAATAACGAACACTTTTTGCTAATCCTCACAAGAATTCAAAACAAAAGAGATTGCTTATCATATGTTTTGGTTTCACAATAGAAGAATTTTACTCCTTCATTAACCTTGCTTATCTGGAAGTTAAATGGTGATGAATCTGCTGAACGGTCTTGTTACAATGTTTACTCACTGAAAGTTTTGCCAAGCCTTAAACTTCAAAATAAAAGCCTCTTTACTTAAAGCTGCATATTCAGGCAATAGAGTTTTATTAACTGCAGGCAGATAAATTTTGAAATGGCCTCAAAACCAAATATTAACTTGAAGTCATCACCCTCTACTTCCAGGGGCACATCCTCAGTGCCTGGCACAAAGCTGCAGCCTCCGCTTCCTACGCCCCCTGCTGGGGATGTGTTAACGAAAGAATTTTTCCTGAGTAATCTAAGCGAGGCTCTTAATGCACAGACAATTAAAATGGAAGATAAGTTTAGAGATAATAGAGAGGAGAGAAAAGAGGAAATAAAAGAAATGAAAGAAGAAATTAAAAGTGAAATAAAAGGACTTAAACAGGAGCTGTATGAGAAATTTGACGCTAAGGTTGATAAAATTAGAGACGACATGCTGAGTCTTGTAACTGTATTAACAGAACATATTTCTGGATTGGAAGATACTCTAGAGGTTCTTAATGATGCCAATGCTAACTTGACATTGAAAACAGAGGTGGTGGAACAAAAAGTGGAAAATGCTGAAAAAGAAATTATTATGATACAGTACCGACAAATGGAGTTCGCATTAAGAGTAAGGGGGCTGCGTGAGGAGAAACAGGAGAACCTGAAACAGATCCTATAGGAAGCTTTTGACCGCCTGATGGGAAGACCAGGGACCAACCAAGATTGGCAAATTGACAAAGCTTACCGCGTTAACTCCTGGCTGGCAAAGCAGAAGCAGCTTCCTCGAGACATCGTTATATATTTTACTACAAGAGAGCTTAGAAATATGGTACTGCAAGCGTCTTATAACACTAAGCTTCAAATTGGCGGTCAAGACCTGGCTGTTTTGAAAGAGATACCACCTCAAATGTTAAGAGCCAGGAGAGACTACGCTTTTTTGGTCGAAGAACTCAGAAATCGTCAGATACAGTATAGATGGGTTGCACCATTTGGCATCATATTTACATTTGATAAGCAAAGGTACCGCCTCAACTCTGTATGGAAAGCCCGAGATTTTTATTATAATATATTGAAGGCCGGACACCCTGCACCATCTGGACCTAGAGAAAGACCACAAGAAGGACAGGATAGACAGCAAACTACACAACCACCAGACAAGATGGAGCATCTCTCTTCTCTAGAAGTGCAAGGTGCTATGGAACCAAGACCTAGCCGCATGACTACTAGACGTATGGAGAAACAAGCTAAAAAGCAACAGCATCAACAATCATCGGCCATCGATCAAGGAACTACAATAACAAATCTGGAAGCAGTGGGAGGAGCTAGACCTAAGGTTAAACAGGCCGTGCAGGAAGCTCTAAAAATGCTTCAACCAACCAAAGATGACAACTAAGATTTTAACATGGAATGTCAACGGACTGAATTCTCCACAGAAGAGGAAGAAAATATTTCATTATCTCAAACAGTTTAAGAACGATGTAATTTGTTTGCAAGAAACTCATATCAAGTCAACTGATCAAAAATATTTGATCAACTCAAAACTTGGTCAACATTTTGCAGCTTCTGCTATGGAAAAGAAGAATGGTATAGTTGTATACTTAAGAAAAGATATGAAAGCTGAATTAATAGAAGCAGATCCCTTCGGAAGATATATTGCTTTAGACTTAATCTTAGAAGGGAAAAAGACATTACTTTTGGGAATTTATGCTCCCAATCAACAGCAAGATAGATTCTATAGAAATCTTCATGCTAAATTAGTACAGTGGGACTATAGTTCCTGTATACTATTGGGTGATTGGAATGGAGTGATAGACACTAAGAGAGATAAGAAGATTTCCCGCCTAAATACCAAGATGCGAGCAAAGTTACCCAAATCTTTCTTTGACATTATGGATGATTTTGAATTGAGAGATATTTGGCGAGAAAGAAATGCAGAGGAATATGACTTCACTTTCTTCTCGGACAGGCATCAATCCCTTTCAAGGATTGATTTTATTCTAACCACTAATGATTTGCTTTCTAGGGTCAAGAAAACAAAGATTGCAGCTAGGGTCCTTTCGGACCATAACCCAGTTTGGATGGAGTTGGGAAGGGTAGTGCAGGCAAGAAGGTCTTGGAGATTGAATGAAAACTTATTTAGATATGAAAAGTATATTAATGATTGTAAAAAATTACTATCTGAATATTTTGTTTTGAATATGAATAAGGGTACATCTATGGAATTTGTATGGGACGCAAGCAAAGCGTATATGAGAGGAGTTTTGATGAATATAAATAAAACACATAGAAATAAGCAAGGGTTAAAACGAACAGAACTGGAAGAGGAAATTAAGAGAAAAGAGCTGGAGTTAACAATGAACCCAGACGATACAAAGGTTAAGGAAGCTATTAACATATTAAAATCTCAATTTGACATGTTGATCTCTGACCAGGTAGCTACTAATTTATTATATGCAAAACACAATACTTTTTGTAATGCAAACAAACCTGGCGGATGGTTAGCTTATCAGATTAGGAAAAAAAGGAAAACTCGAAATATATCTAAACTGATTTACAGAGGGAAGGAGGTGTTTCAACAGGAAGAGATTCAAAAGGCTTTCTGGGAATTTTTTACAGAGCTGTATAAAGGGGATAAAATTAATGGTTTAGACATAGACAATATTTAGACAAAGAGAAAATACCTTCAGTTAGAGAAGAACACAGGCAAAAATTGAATCAACCAATAACCTCGGGGGAAATCCTGCAGGTAATTAAGCAATTAAAGTCAGGGAAAGCACCAGGTACAGATGGCTTGACAGCGGTTTACTATAAAAACTTACAGTTAGAAATGGTAGAACCTCTTAGAGAATTATTTAATATGATTCAAACGGAAGGTAAAGTCCCTCCATCTTGGAAGACAGCGTTTATATCTTTGATACCCAAAGAAGATCAAGATACTACTCAACCCAAAAATTATAGACCTATTTCATTACTGAATGTAGATTATAAAATTTTTACTAAAATATTAGCAAATAGGTTAATGTTGGTCATTCAACAATTGATACATACGGACCAAACAGGTTTTATACAAGGGAGACAGATGAAAAGTAATGTTAGATTAATTATTAATGCATTAGAATATTTGGGAAAGAACAACCAGATCCCTGCTGCGTTTATATTTTTGGACGCTGAGAAGGCCTTTGATCGAGTTAACTGGCAATTTCTGCTGAAGATACTGCAAAAAATGCAGATAGGAGATAATTTTTTACAGTCAATTAAAGCAATATACCAACAGCAAACAGCACAAATCATAGTCAATGGAAGTTTAACAGACTCTTTTCAAATTGGAAAAGGTACAAGACAGGGCTGTCCTTTGTCCCCATTATTGTTTATTATAACTTTGGAAGTATTGTTGAATAAAATACGGGGCTTGGATGGTTTAAAAGGGATCAAGATTAGGCAGCAAGAATATAGAGTCCGCGCTTTTGCAGATGATTTGGTCATAATATTAGAACAACCGCAGGAATCCAGTATGGTTTTAATGAATACGATTAATCAATATGGTCAAGTGTTGGGCTTTAAAATAAACTTAGGAAAAACCAAAATATTAGCTATAAATATGAATATTAAACAAAAGGAAGAATTAGGAGTGATGCTAGGATGTGAGGTAGTTAAAAAAGTCAAATATCTTGGAGTTAACATTTTAACTTCAAATGGGAAATTATATAAGCATAATTATGAACCACTTTGGCATAGCATACAGACAGAGATGAAAAAATGGGAGAAATTGCACTTATCTTTGCTGGGTAGGATAGCGGCAGTGAAAATGAACATTTTACCAAAAATTTTATTTCTTTTCCAAATGTTACCTATACTTAAAAAAGATGCGAACCTTTTAGAATGGCAGAAGGGTATCAACAAATTTGTGTGGGCAGGAAAGAAGCCGAGGGTAAAGATGAAAATAATGCAAGATGTACGTGAGAGAGGAGGATTGAAACTACCTAATTTAAAACTATATTATGATGCAGTGGCATTATCTGTAATTAGTGATTGGACTCATTTAACCAATGATAGAATATTGAATATAGAGGGATACGATCTGGTATTTGGTTGGCATGCTTACCTGTTATTCAACAAAAAATTGGATAAGAATTTTAAAAGTCATATTTTAAGAAATGCTTTATTGCGGGTTTGGAAGAAATACCAATATAAATTAAATGACAAGATACCCATGTGGGCAATTCCTAGACACGCAATTGAAAATATGAATACAGCACAAAAACAGGACAGAATTACTTACAGACAGCTTCTTACCTCGGAAAGGGGGGTATTACAATTAAAATCTTTAGAGGTATTAAAAGAGGAGAAGGTAGTTCAAACATGGTTCCAGTATGGGCAATTACAGGCTAGGTGGAAAATAGATCAAAAAATTGGTTTTATCCAAGTTGAGGATAATCTGTTTAAACAAATAAGAGATCAAAGCTTAATGCATATAAAGAGGATATATAATGTATTAATACAGATGGATTCGGAAACAGAATTAGTTAAAGATTGTATGATAAAATGGGCTCAAAATATTGAGGAACCCATAATGTTGGATACATGGGAAAGAAAAAAAAATTGTACTTCAATGTCTTAATGATTGACAAATGATGACATATTTGTGTGTTTTTTTTTAAAGAAAAATAAAAAAGTTCTGTTTAAAAAAAAAAAACCCGGGGGGGGGGGTAGTACAGACAAGGCAGCGCAACAAGCAGATACAGAGAATTTTTTTAAAAAAACAATCAACAGTCACACAATTCGAGCGGGGAAGGGAACTCGTCAACCCCAGGCCTGCCGGAACAGCCAGGTTTTAACGGCTTTACGGAAAGCCTGAAGGGAGGTGAGGGTGCATGAGTGACTGTTGCGAGAGCCTCCTGGTTCAGGTAGGGACGCAATTGGTGCACCAGGTGAACCTGGGCAAATGCCCCCCTGGTCACAGCCAACAAATGATGTTCTAAAGTCAGCTGCGGATCCAGGAGGACTCCCAAATTGCGAACCCTGTCTGAGGGGCGTAGAATTTCACCCCCCAGCCTGAGAGATGGAATACCTAGCCAATTATTGGGAGGGAAACACACAAGCCACTCGGTCTTGTCAGGATTGAGTGCAAGCTTGTTTACCCCCATCCAGACCCTAACAGCCTCCAGGCACTGACACATTACGTCAACCGCTTCACTGAGTTGGCACAGGGCGGACAGATACAACTGTGTATCGTCCGCATACTGGTGATATTTTATCCCGTGCCGTTGAATGATCTCACCCAACGGCTTCATGTACATGTTAAACAGGAGGGGGGGATAGGACCGAACCCTGTGGCACCCCATATTTCAGGGGCCTAGGGGTCGACCTCTGCCTCCCAACCAACACCGACTGTGACCTGTCCGAGAGATAGGAGGAGAACCACCGAAGAACGGTGCCTCCCACCCCCACCTCTCGTAACCGCCGCAGAAGGATACCATGGTCGATGGTATTGAAGGCCGCTGAGAGGTCAAGAAGCACTAGGACGGAGGCATGACCCCTGTCCCTGGCTCTCCAGAGATCATCGGTCAGTGCGACCAAAGCAGTTTCCATGCTGCAGCCAGGCCTGAATCCAGACTGAAAGGGATCTAGATAATCAGTTTCATCCAAGGACCGCCGGAGCTGCGAGGCCACCACTTACTCAACAACCTTCCCAACAAAGGGGAGGTTGGAGACTGGACGATAGTTATTTAAAATGGCTGGATCTAGAGATGGCTTCTTCTTATAAGTACAAAGGAAGAAAAAGGAATAGTAAAAGGTGAGAGAAAGAAAAAGAAAAGTAATACATAAAGAAGCAGTATCTAGTCTGTGGGAATATATTTAGTATAGAGACTTCCAGGCGATGTAAGGTGAGCTAAGCATCTTTCTCCATCTGTTGCAACATTGAATAATTATCAGAATTTCCCCCCTAAATGATTCCATTCCATTTCAGTTTTTTTCTAGTTTATCAAGAACCATTGAACTATATATGCAGTTTAAGAATAATTTTTAATATTAAGTGCTTCCATAAACTATTAAGATTCAAAAATAGATGAGTAGATAATAGCAGTAGTCTTCACAGTATCAATTTTAAGTATTTCTGTTAGATATTTTAACTGAGAAAGTTTAGACTGATAGCTGCAAAAACTACTACCATTATTGACTCATGTATTTAATATTCTTATGGTTTGTAGAAATTTAATCATATTTGCAATATATTTGCAATAATCCCTTTTACCATCAATCACTATATTAATAGCAGTAAACTGATTTTTTTGCTAGAATTTGTATAAGTTGTTGTCAGCCTCCCACTTAAGCCAGACAGCAACTAAGACAAGATGAATTATTTCTATTTCTATTTCTACTTTATTATAAGGCTACATTAGCAGAATCTTGCAAATTTGAACTTCCTACACTTTTACCTTTTACTGTATTCATTAGGGTAGGTCTTTACTAAGTTTTTTTTTCTCTGATTGTTAATACAGGCTCCTTCCTCTCTTGTCTGATTCTTTCCTAGATCGCATCTCATCCCCTCATTTCCAAGATTATTCATACATTCCATTATAGATGCCATTTAGCTTGTGAAAAGTACAATACTATAATCAAAGTATAATTATTCAACTAGTACTATTTAAATTATATTGTCACATGGAACATTTAAATTATATTGTCACATGGAACATTCACCACTAAGAATGCTTCTAATTAACATAATATTAATAGAAAACATGAGATATTTTAAATGACCCCTTATCACATCACAGTTTTTGATTTTCTAATTTTGCCATCTACTGTATCTGTGAAGGAGAATTTGCCTCAATGCTTTCTTTTTAATCTATTAAAACTTGCTACTGATGAAATTCACAGCATTTCATTTTGTTCAGTCAGCAGCTTAGGACCTTGTCACTGCAGGATGAATTGCTTCAACTCTTTACTATACCTTTGCTTTTTCAATTTGTCTTTGTTGAATACAGAGCAGGTTCATGGAAATAATGAAGACACCCACTGGAACATGTTCAGCACCACTGAATTGAAGGATTTATGTTACCACTCCATTCTCTCACTTGCAAATATTTCAGTTATTGCAAAAGCGGGTTCTGCTAGATTCATATACCAAATAATAGGAGGAATAATCACTCAATTGGCTCTTAAAATGTTAGCCTTGATCTTTTCAGTTTAATTTCTGAAATATGGTCATCTTCATCGTTTGCAAATTAAAAGGGTGAAGAAAAATGGAGAAAAATAATTTCTCCATGTTCTACAACTTTAAATAATTCCCTAAAAATATGTATCAATCCAGCAGTTGAAGTGAATAAAATTAGTCTTATCAATTGGTGACCTCTACACTTGATATGGTTAATGTTAACTATGGCACCTAGATTTGGATGGGTGTATTTTTTTTAGATTTATGTCTATGGTTTTATTGCTAGGATCTAATGTAGAATAGCAAAGAAACAAAAAGACTAGCAACATCCCTGTGCCCCTTGGGCATGCACATGCAACCCCCTGCACTCCACCATCCCATGCATGTTCATATGATCCCCTGCGCTCCACCTACCCACCTTGCATTTGCGTGCAACCTCGTGCCCCCCTTTAAACCTAGTAGGCATCTCCTGCCTGCGCCCCACCACCCACAAATGTGGCAGAGACTCAGAAATCAGCTGGCTTGTGGGAGGCTGATGGGAAGCATATGCACATGCGTGGTGCTGTTGAGCTAGGGCAATGTACCTTCAGAGATGACTCTGTGTGCCCCCTGTGGCATGTGTGCCATAGGCCCACCATCAGGGGTGTAGTGTGTTTAAACACAGATAAACCACCCACCCATCCTGTGGTCAGGTGGCATCTAAATTTAATTAATAAGTAAATAAAATAAATAGATATAGCCCAATTTATAGAAATATATTTAAATAAGAAGAGATGAAGAGATTATGGAATTGTTTACATTTGTCATGATGAGGATGAGAAATGATAAGGGGCAGCTTTTGTATGTATAAATTTTTTAAGGGTGTATATGTGTGCATATAGTGTGGGGAAACCAAAGGCTGGAGGGAAGGAAGCAGGGGTGGGTTCCTCCCGGTTCGCCCCGGTTCGCACGTACCGGTTGGTTGGTGAACCCGGAAGAAATTAACTTCCGGGAACGCCGGTACCGGTCTTGGCCCCTGTCGCTGCAAAGCGCCCTTTTGCCGGCGTGTCGCAGCTCGCTTGCTCGCTTCCCCTCTCGTCCGCAGCTCGCTTGCTTGCTCCCCCGCTCGTCTGCAGCTCACTCGCTCGCTCCCCTGCCCGTCTGTACTAAGCCCAGCCTGCTGCTCATTGATTGGCTGGAGTCCAGCCAATCAATGAGCAGGCTGGAGCGAAGCGCAGCGTTTAAAAGCTTCGCGTTTGACCTCCATTTGAAAATTCCCTTCGGCCTTCGCCTTCCAGGAGCTTGCTGCTTCCCCCTCAGGTAAGCAACTAAGCCACGGCGGCGGGACTCGGGAGGTTTTGGGTGGGTGGCAGCAGCCCACCTTTTGCAAGAGAAGGCCTTCCCTTGCAAAAGCCGCGGGCTGGCACATGCCATGCAGCCGAAGCCGGGTGGGGGGTGGTAGTGGCGGTAGTGGTCGAAGGTGGGGGGTGGCAGTTTAGCTTTCGTGAGGGAAGGCCTCCAGGCCTTCCCTCGTGAAAGCTGCGGGTTGGTGCATGCCATGCAGCCAAAGCCAGGTGGGGGGCAGTAGTGGCGGTAGCAGTTGAAGGCAGGTGGGTGTGCGGCAGACTAGCTTTTGCAAGGGAAGGCCTCAGGCCTTCCCTTGCGAAAGCCACGGGCTCGCGTACGCTACGCGGCCAAAGACAGGGGGGGTGGCCTAGCTTTCACAAGGGAAGGCCTCCAGGCCTTCCCTTGTGAAATCCGCAGGCTCGCGTATGGTATGCGTCCGAAGGTGGGGGGGCAGTGGCCTAACTTTCGCAAGGGAAGGCCTTCAGTCCATGCCTTCCCTCGCAAAAGCCGTGGGCTTGCATATGCTACGTGGCCGAAGGCAGGGGGCGGCCAAAGACAGGGGGGGTGGCCTAGCTTTCACAAGGGAAGGACTCCAGGCCTTCCCTCGTGAAAGTCTTGGCCTGGCGGCGAATGTGGCCTACCTTTCGCAAGGGAAGCTCCCCCCCTCCAGCCTCGACTGGCTGGCTAAGCCTGCCAGGCGACCTGCTTAGTGACCCTAGCCTTTTCTAAGCGTCCAGTGTCTTACCTGTTCCTGCTGCCTGCCTGCTCCCTGTTGTTTCCATCCATCACGACTAGGATCCATCCATCGCATCGGAGTGCTGCTGATTCTGCCTGCTGGTAAGTGACCCGTTTTTTAAAAAAATTTTTAATGTATTTTAAAATAATATTTTATTTAATGCATAGAATTTTTTTAAATAGTTTTACATAAAAGTATTGAGTGTAGAATATTTTAAAATGGTTTACTTTAATTTATTTTGGATAGAATCTTTTTTTTAAATTGTCTTAGACTATTTAAAAAAAGATTATATCCAAAATAAATTAAAATAAACCATTTTAAAATATTCTACACTCAATACTTTGAAATGTATTGTGCATATAATTTTTTTATAATAGTTTTATTGTAATTTATTGTGTATGGAATATTATTAATGGTTTCATTTTAAGTTATTGTGTGTGGAATAGTTTGAAATGGTTACAGTGCAAATTATTGCTGGTGGATTGAACTAATGGTTACAGTATACT